>NW_024071449.1:0-1940 GCF_014754425.2 Oryx dammah
AAGCCTCATTATCTGACTATAAGCTGGAAACACTAGCCCAGAACTGGTCCCTTAGGCCATCTGTTACATAATCATTTTGACACCAACTGAATATCCAAAGGGCTTGGGACAGACTCACAGGCAGTAGGAAATGCTAGAGAGTGATAGTCTGGGGTCTGTCAATCATTTTTCAATCAAATTTTTTCTTTGGTTTGTCAGTTAAGCTCTAATTGTCTATTTCTATGGACAATACTACTCAGTTCTTCATTAATATGGAAGGCTTCCCAGAGAAGATGGTCTTCTAAGAGTTGCAAGCTTCCCTATGCTGCCACAAGGCCATAAGGGAAGTTTCTGCCTAAGAAACAAAGGAGTTTCAAGTCCAGCTGCTTGTGAGCTTAGCTGAGAATGGCCTGGACTTTTCTCTCTCATCCACTGAAACCAAGGCAAACTTCTGGAAGCCGAGGGTTCTGAGGTGGATTACGTATTTAAGCAGGAGAAGAAGGTCGGTTGAGGACTACAAGAGAAGAGGCTGATTTAAGCTCTCTTGCTCCTACTGTGTCCTGCTCAAACTTCCGTTTTTGTGTCTCGATCATATGAGAGATCACCATGGATCACTCATGTTTAAAAGCCTAATCAAAAGCCCCATTTCTCTCAGGAAGGAGACTCATTTTACTATGAAAACCACAGTGAAGCAGAAAGAGAGGTAACAGATTCAGCACTGTTTTCCCTAACAGAGAGCCTCATGCCCAGTATATTTAACTTAAGCTGATAAAGGAGATACGTGTTGAAGTGATGGGCTTCAGATGCTGTTTCAGCTCCCACCAGGCATATTTACACAGTTCCTTCTCATGAATAAGTTCAGTGGAGCAGAGAATGCCCCGTCTTGGGCCAGTTCCACTTTGTGCGTCTTTTGATGCAGCCAAAAAGGGGAACTAGAGAGAGGGCTTTTCCTTCAAATGCAGAGCCAGGGTCCACCTTAGAGGTGGCTGCAAGTGGCCCAAAGAAGGTGAGGCTCACAGTGGGCGAAGGCAGGCAGACAGCTCCTAACAAGAGCAGAGATGTCAATGGTTATTCATAAATCTCCCAAATGTGGCCGCAAGGAGGGTTTAAAGGGTTAATTACCCCCCTTTTCCTGCCACTCGGCTTTCTCCAATGTGTCAGTCCATGACACGGATCGCTGACTTTCTAGAAATACTCCCTGGCTTTGCAGGGACGTTCCGTTCAACAAATGGCATCCAATTTGCTCACGGTCCCTGGAATCTCCATTTCCTCAAAGGATTTTTCATCTCAATCCAGTTTGTGTGAAGGTTTTTTCCTTCTTCATTTTTCGGCAGAAGGGAATAGGCAGAGCCTGCTTTACTTTTTTTTTTTTCTTTTTCTTTTCTGTGTTATTCTTTTTCATAACGTGAAAACCTTTGCAGAAGAGTCTGAAATTTGGGAAAAAATCCAGCTCATATGCAGATATTTCTAGAATTACGTAAAATGGAATGAGATTTGTACAGTTTAGAACAGGAAACGGAAAATAACTGCTGTGTCGTGTGTTCTATGAGATGAAAACTATATGATAAGCAGGAAAACAGCCCCAAATTCATCAGCCTGATTCAAAGCTCTCCTTCTTTCATCAACTCACACAGAAAGCAGTAACATTCACTTTCTTAGATTCCTGGCAGGGCCACATTTGGGCTAACTCGCAATCTCTTCAGATTATAAGCACATTCTCAAAGAAATGACAAGAAAGTATCTTGTTTTTTTTAAAACTCAAGACACTTACGTTTTACTTGCTCTGTTCTGCTTCCTTCTAGGAAAAGAAAGAACAGCAACAAGGAGAAGATGTATCTCATGCCTCCCATGCCGCCCATCTTCCACTTTTTTCTCATTCCGGCCAGTGCCAAAGGCAACTGGAAACTTTCAGGGCCCAGTGTACTCGAGCTGTTGGGAAGCAAGCAGACAAAAAGACTTAG
>NW_024071449.1:1950-3215 GCF_014754425.2 Oryx dammah
CCTGTGTCTCTTATGAGATCTATAAGGATTTTCAGTGTGGCTACTTATGTTGGAAAAGACAGATGTGACTAGCAAATGGGTGTGATGTAAGCACCTGAATGGTTCAGACATATTCCTCTCACATGAAGTCCCTGGTGAAATGGAAATTTTAAATGGACCATTTAAGGAATATTGGGCAAACTTAAGTAGGGAATATGTTCACATTGCATCACCATGCAGAAGACCACCTCCAAAGCACCTACCTTCTTAAAAATAGGAGAACTGCATTTCCAGTCTCAGGAGTGGAAAGCTTTCTGAGGCTTAGAACACAGAAGGTTTGCTATAGGTTATATCCAGCCACAGGTCATTTCCATCAACTTTAGGGCTGGCAAAACTCTTCCAATGGTGGATTTGAAAACATTTAAATAATTCAAGAAACACCATATTTCAGTCTGGGATTAACATTGGATGGGAAGTGAGTTCAACAATCTTTTCGGCAGGTCCAACCTAAATATTGAGTGTAGAGAGCTGGCTGGAATACAAGATGATCATTCGGGAGAACTGAATTGTGTTTGGGCCATGATGTGAATGCCACCACTCTTACTTTAAATATTATGAAGTGGGCCAGATAATTTAAAATCCATGGTTTCAAATTAAGAGTATGTAACCAAAGCAGAACTGGTCATAGAGAATAATTTATGCTATCAGCCAGGATTTGCAGCACTGGTTTGCCTCTCTACCTCCTTCCTGTTCCTTAAACGACGACTAAATGTTCCTAGGACATGTTCATAGCCTTCAAAAGACCTGGGTTCTGATGACCAGATCCCTTCTGGGAGCTTCTTGCCCTCCTTCAATCACGCAGAATGTCCAGCTCCGTCCTCTGAGAGTTACTAGGTTCCCTCAAAGCAAATCATTTCCATGAACAGCTTTAACACAGCAACTCACCCCAGTGAGGTTCTTCCCGAGCCTTCTTTAATAAGCTTATCCTCCAAGCCTCCAAAGGAGAAAGATTTTTTTTTAACTGAAATCCAATTTATCATAATCACATATGGCTCTCAGGGGGGATTTTTGAAGCCATGGTTTTCGGGTCTCCCCATGCAAGAACCAACTGGATTGTTTTTCTTGTACAATGGTTGGTTGATTTGGTGAACAGTAGCATTGCCTCATAACTCAAGCTGGCAAGAAAACGGCTCTTACGTTTTGGGTTTTTTTTGTTGTTGTTGTTTTTTTTTTTTTTGCTTTTCTTGGGTCTCAACTAATGGTATGAGCAAAGAGAAAAGTTGGTG
>NW_024071449.1:3225-7470 GCF_014754425.2 Oryx dammah
GCCATTGAACTTGCACTGGCTCTTTTACAGGTTACTTAGAAATGTAGCCATTGACATATTTGGGGGAAAGCCAGGCCCCAACAAGAAAACAACAAAGAAAACAAAAATTCTGAGACCAACGCTGCCGAGCTGGGGAGGGTGAGTGGGCTTTACAGGAGTCTAAGAAACATGTAAGACCCTAAAAAATGTACCCATTAAGGTGCCTTCGTGAAACAAGCATTCCCCAAGTTCATTTGCAACGAGCGAGGGGACCAAGGGCTCCTTGCCTGGCTGTGACTGCAAGGGATCTGGGCGGTCAAGTGTCAAGGCTCTGTCCTTTCTCAGAAGAGGTCTCCTGGGTAGAACAGAATCAGAGACATTCCCAAAGGAAGGCTAAAGGATGGGCAGCTCAGCCAGCTCTTCATGCCCCACAGTGTTCCTTTAATCCTTCCTAGAGGCTTCACTACCCTTGTAATCTTACATTCACTATTGTCTGTGGGACAGCCCCCAGGGTAACAATTCTCTTTTGGACAAACAGTAAGAAGACACTGGAGTCGCAGGCCAGAGTCCATCAGCTAAAGTCCTCTCCTCAGTCTACCACCCAACAAGAAAAGCTCCATTCACTGGCGGTGGGCTGGCCCTGAAAAATGGCAGCTTCAGGCCAGGGTGTCTCTGGTCTGAGTTGAGATGCCTCCATCTCTGCTCTCAGGGACAAACAATGCCTGGAGTTTGGTTTGCAAAACACCGTGCTATCTATCATTTCCTTTTGATTCCCCACAACTCCACCTTCAAAATGGGCATCCTGGAGCCCAGAGAACTCAACTGCCCATTCTCATAAAGTTAGTGGCAGGGCCAGCAGGAACTAGAAGGCAGGCTTTCCAGGCCCTGAGTTCTGACAATACCGCGTTGCACCCCGAGCTTGGCGGCTCCAACTCTGACCCCAGTGGTCCGGGCCAGAAAGTGAGGCAGATGTCCACAAGGAGGACAGAGGAGCCTCCAGCCCCTTCTGCTCTGTTTCCTTAACTTGAGTATGTCGGAAGCACCTACTGGTCCAGGGCACTTCAGCAAGCAAGTAAAAAAGACTCAGGCGATCACTAAGGGGACCGCAGAACCTGTTAGATGGCTACCCAAGGGGCCTCCCCGCAGCTCCAGAGCCTGGAACTACGCAGGCCAAGCGGGAGTAGGAGTTCGAATCCGGAGGGAGCCGACACCCCCAACCCACCCACCCACCTACCTTGGTGCAGCGCCCTGGGCCTCACCTCCAGCCGGGCCGCGGGCAGCTGGAGCAGGGAGCCGGCTGGGGTGGCAGGTTCCGGGAAGTGTGGGGTGCCCTAGGGGAAGACGGCCCACCTGTGCAAAGGCTGGAAAGGAAGAGAGGGAAAGCAGGCGCCGGGCACCGCTCACTGACCTGGCCACCGGCCTCCTCCGTGGTCCACGCGTGCAGCCGCTCCGAGCTCCCCGGGGCGCTCCTCCGAGGTCTGGGATTCGCAGGTTGTGGCGAGAGCTAGAGTGCGTGCGAGGGGGGAGGGGGGACTCGAAAGTGGGTGGGAGGAAAAACATCACCGCCCTCACACCACGAGGGAGCAGCGGTTCGCTCGGCTCCGTGGGCAGAGCCAAGGCGTGGGTGCGGCGGCCCGCGGCCACCTGCCCGCCCGCCGCCCGCTCCCCACTTGGCCCGCGAGGCCGGCGGCTCGGCGCGGGCGGGAAGTCCGCCACCACGCAGCCGCCGCAAGCCCGCAGCCCCTCGCCTCCCCTACACCGCCGCTTTCTCCGCTATCCCCTGACCCGAAAGTTAAGAAACTGGGAGAAAGTGTGAGGCTCAGCCGGCGACTTTCCCATCACGCAGCGCCCCCACCCCCCGGCTCCTCTGGCTAAGCCAGCGTTGGGGTCTTAAAGGGACCGCACATCTCCTCTGGCCCCTCCTCCTGCTCCGCGCTGGAGGCGCCTAGGAGCTCCCCGCTGCTTGCTCAGGGCCTGATGACACCGGCTACCCTCCGACTTCCCTGCTGGAAGCCCTCAGCCCCTCTCTTCTGGCACCACGGCCGCTCTGCGTGCACCTGGTCTGGTCCTGAGCCGGCGCGCGGGACGCGGGATGAATTGGCCTCGAAATGATGCCCTATAGCAGGCTGCTGATCATTTCGGGATGTATCCCAAATCCACATCGCAGCTCCTAAAGTGACAAAACGTTGGTGCCCTTCAAGGCAGGGTGGCGATGAGTGTGTGTCTGTGGAGGGACAGGGGACGACTTAGAAATCTGCTTTTGTCCACCAAGAGAGTTCCTAAGACCCAGGGAAAGGGTCTCCAGTAGCTGCTAGGTGTCTTGAAGAAAACTTGGGAGTGGCTCACCAAGAACCCATCCATGAAATCGCAATATCATTGCTGACCTTTTGGTGAACCCGAGATGGACTAGTCCAAATTTGAGTTTATTCCATGAGCAAGAGTTACAAATTATCAGAATTCTCTAAGGGCCCGAAATCGGTGCCTTGACAGACAATACCCATTTATATTTTGAGCTCCTAAATTTAAAGGAGAGCTGCAGGATTTTTTCAAGGTGGAACTGCCTTATATTGATACTCTTAACATCAACATGCCACTTTATGGCTTACAGAGTACTTTCCTATGCATCATCATTACTTTTTAAACTCCCAGAACAAACCGAATGATCTGTCCGTGGCCTCAAGTGTTGGAGTTGGAGAGGAACTTCTGGACCATTCATCTCAACCTCTTCCTGTCACAGAAGAAACTGATGGAGGAGGGAACAGGAGACATGATGTATGGAAGGCCGCTCTAGATAGATTTGACCTTCCAGTTAAGATTTCCTGATTTTCAACCCACTGCTCTCTGGCTGTTATCGCCATTCTATAGATGAGGAAACTGATGCTCAGAGCAATTGTGCTTGCCAAATATCATATATCATATATCACGAAGAGGGAACAAAGGAGAATGAAAACAAAAATAATTGTCCCTGGAAGTTAACTCTTTTTTTTTTCTTTCTTCACAAGTGTTAATATCATCCAACTAGCCCTGAATTGCTGAGGATGTTTATTTCAGTGCTAACAAAGAAAACTTGGCCCTTTCTGAAATGTTGCCTTCAGGGCCCCAAATGTCTAGCTCCATCCTGCCACCTAGGTAGCCATACATTACCACATGCATTCAATTTGTGCTGTACTATATTAGTTTGAAGTTGCTGATTTGTTGCCTCATAACCATTCTCATGCCATTTAAGGCACTGATGTTTTGTCTCACTGCACTGAGTTCCTCAAGGCCAAGGACTGGTTGTTTCATTTGCTTTGTATCTGCATCCCCCAACCCCATCATCACTCCCAATGTGCTTAGAGAGTATTCAGGAAAATGGGTGTCAGGGAACAGACAGGGACAAGCATAGATCCCAGTATTAAAAATCAGTAGACTCACTGAGATTTAAAAACTCATTTGGCTACAACCACTGGCTCCCCTTGCTTGATGTAGTATTCTGATTACTCCATAACAAACCATCCCCAAACCTAGTGGCTTAAAAGCTTCCAATGATTTATTACGATCAAATGGTTCTTTTCAACTGGGCAGCTTTTGCTCAGGATATCTTGTACACTTGGCAACTGTATAACGGAATGCTGGAATGTTCTGAAAGGTTCTTCACTAGTGTAAATGCTGGTGGTCCTTATATTCATTCCAGTCTTGAATTCTGAATTGGGAACTCCAACGTGGGTCTTAACCTAGACTTCATACCAGGTCTTTTTCAAGCTAAACTGATGATTATGCTTTATTTTTCTCTACTTATTAAATGGGGAATCAAGCATAGATCATCTCATAGTCATTCTTAAGAAGTTCTACTTTGAGATAATCATAGATTTATATGCATTTGTAAGAAATAATTCACAGGGATCTCAAATACCTTTCACTCCCAGTGATAACATCATGTATATCTATAGGTGTTGTTTAGTCACTGTCGTGTCCTACTCTTTTGTGACCCCATGGACTGTATGTAGCTCAGCAGGTTCCTCTGTCAATGAGATTTCCCAGGCAAGAATACTGGAGTGGGTTGCCATTTCCTCCTCCAGGGGATCTTCCCAACCCAGGAATCGAATCCATGTCTCCTGCATCGGCAGGTGGATTCTTTACCACAGGGCCACCTGGCAGAACATATCTATAGTGCAGTATTACAAACGGGAAATTGACATCAATACCATCTACCCACCTTATTCCAATTTCAACAGTTCTATACGCACCCATCTGCCTGTGTGTCTAGCTCTATGAAATGTTATCACG
>NW_024071450.1:0-7470 GCF_014754425.2 Oryx dammah
TCCTCGACTTCCGCCTCCACGGTGTCCAGTCCTCTGCGCGAAAACCCAACGAAAACGAAGGATTTTCTTCCGGGCTTGTGGCGATTTGCTTTCTGTGGTCTGCAGGTGGCAGTGTTGCTCCAAGTGTCGCCATCCCGTTTCTCCCCCGCCCTTCGCCGTTGAAAAAACGCCGCGCCGCCTTTGGCCACAAGAAGCAGCGGATAGTTTTCTCTGCTTCGCCGGTTGGCTGGTTCAAACTGCTTCTGAGCCCTTCAGAGAGCCCTTTGTGAAAACTTTGAAGGAACCCATTGACACTTAAAATTACAATAAAATACTATAAGCTGATATATTGAATAATGGAGGGAGTGCGCTCTCTTGTCTTGCTTCTGATCCTAGAGGAAATGCTGTATTTAAAGAGAACTTTATTATGACAGTGAGTTTTGACTTGAAAATGTTTATGTGAAGTGGAAATGAAAGTTGCCCAGTCCTGTCAGATTCTTTAAGACCCCTTGGACTGTGTAGGCTGCCAGGCTCCTCTGCCCATGGGATTCTCCATTCAAGAATATTGGAGTGGGTTGCCATTTCCTTCTGCAGCGGATCTTCCCAACCCAGGGACCGAACCTGGGCCTCCTGCATTGCAGGCTGACTCCTTACCATCCGAGCCACCCACAATAATAACATGACAGGGACAAGTGCCAAGCTAAGATCCTGCTGGGTAGATGCTGGACACCACCCAGGAAGCAGGTGGTATTACTGCCCTCATTTCTTGCCTTTGAGACCTGTGGCGCACAGAGGAAGAGTCAGCTGTCCATGTTCTCCGGGTCCCTCCTGGAGGGTTCCTCCTGGAGGGTCCCTCCTGGAGGGTCTCAAGTCTGTCAAATTGTAGTTTGCACACTGGTTTGCAGGACGCTTTCCTATCCCCAATAGAAGAATGAAATAAAATAATGGGAATGAGGGTAAAGTGAAAGTGTTAGTCTCTCAGCCCTGTCTGACTCTTTGAGACCCCCTGGACTGTAGCCCGCCAGGCTCCTCTGTCCATGGGACTTCTCCAAGCGAGAATATCGGAGTTGGTTGTCATTCCCTTCTCCAGCGATCTTCCCGACCCAGGGATTGACCTCTGGGTCTCACAGGGATTGCACCGAGGTCTCCCGCATTGCTGGCAGATTCTTCACCATTTGAACCTCCAGCGAAGCCCAAATGAATGTAAAATAGCCTGCGAAACTTTTAAAAATGTATGAGAACATAGTTATGACAATAAGATGCTAAATGAAAAGGGAGGGTGCCACATAGAAAACGATTCATCCACTGTATCAGTATCACGCTGCTGCGGCTAAGTTGCTTCAGTCCTGTCCGACTCTACGCGATCGCATAGAGGGCAGCCCACCAGGCTTCCCTGTCCCTGGGATTCTCCAGGCAAGAACACTGGAGTGGGTTGCCATTTCCTTCTCCAATGCCTGAAAGTGAAAAGTGAAAGTGACGTCGCTCAGTCGTGTCCGACTCTTAGCGACCCCATGGGTTGCAGCCTACCAGGCTCCTCTGTCCATGGGATTTTCCAGGCAAGAGTACTGGAGAGGGGTGCCATCGTCTTCTCCCTCAGTATCATGACACAACACAATTATAAAGTAAAGCACCTGGAACAAACCAGGTACTTTTCATTTGGTCTACGGATTTATATTGCGAACAGACTGCTGGTCATTTCTTGGTCGATAATGCAAATACTAGGGTGAGGAAAACCACAGCAAAAGATACAGCACCTGTCGTTAGACAGTTCTATTATATTTCCCATTCAGGTAGGGGATCAGAGATGAGAAATATAGCTCTGGGGACGACCTGAGAGCACAGAGAGACAGACAGCAGAATTCATTTTCACTTCTGAAGAATCTCATGGGCACTTGCTGGGTGCAAAACATCGCGCTCTGAGTGTGGGGAGGAAAAGTAGATTTCATCACCCATGTCTCCTGTGATGAAAAGGGAAGCTGTTTGTTATTAGTGGAAAGACGTTTGTGAATCATAGCAAAGGTCTTGTATTCAGAATACATAAGAAATTTTAAAATTGCAAAGGACAAAATGGAGTGAAGGAGCACAGATGCCTGTGCCAGGGATTCAGGTGTGGAAGGAGAAACCAGAAGGGGGCAGCACCTGGGCATTTTCAGGGTGAGGGACGTGGCCTGTTCCTGATCATGGTGGTGATCACTGGAATTTGCCAAGTGTCAGAGCTCAGAGAGCTTCACACCCAAAGACAAGCAGGCCAGGACTTCCCTGGTGGTCCAGTGGTTAAGAATCAGCCTGCCATATAAAATTAATACACAGAAGTCCCTTGCATTCCTATACACTAACAATGAAAAATCAGAAAGAGAAATTAAGGAAACAATCCCATTTACCATTGCAACAAAAACAATAAAATACTTAGGACTAAATTTGCCTAAAGAAACAAAAGTCCCACATACAGAAATCTATTTTTAAAAAACTGATGAAAGAAATCAAAGATAACACAAATAGATGGAGAAATGTACAATATTCTTGGATTAAAGAATCAATACAGTGAAAATGACTCTACTACCGAAAGCAATCACATCACAATCCCGAACAACCAATGGTATTTTTCACAGAACTAGAACCAATAATTTCAGTTTGTATGGAAATAGCAAAGACCACGAATTCCCAAAGCAATATTGAGAGAGAAGAATGAAACTGCAGGAATCAACCTTCCTGACTCAGACTATACTACAAAGCCAGAGTCGTCAAGATGGTATGGTACTGGCACAAAGACAGAAATCTAGATCAATGGAATGAAACAGAAAGTTCAATGATAAATCCCTGCACCCGTGAACACCTTATCTTTGACAAAGGAGGCACAAATATACAATAGATAAAACACAGTCTCTTCAACCCGTGGAGCTGGGAAAACTGGTCAACTACGTATAACGGAATGAAACTGGAACACTTTCCAACACCATATGCAAAAATAAACTCAAAATGGATTAAAGACCTAAGTGTAAGACCAGAAATCACAAAACTCTTAAGAGGAAAACAGGCAGAACACTCTCTGACATAAATCACAGCAAAATCCTCTAGGATCCACCTCCCAGTGTAATGGAAATAAAAACAAAAATAAACAAACGGGACCTAATTAAACTTAAAAGCTTTTGAACAACGAGGGAAACTATACGCAAGGTGAAAAGACAGCGCTCAGAACAGGAGAAAATAATAGCAAATGAAACAACTGACAAAGAATGAATCTCCAAAATATACAAGCAGCTCATGTGGCTCAATACCAAAAAAATGAACAACCCGATAAAAAGCAGGCAAGCGACCTAAGCAGACATTTCTCCAAAGACATACAGATGGCTAATAAACACATGAAAAGATGCTCAGTATCACAGATTATTAGAAAAATGCAAATCAAAACCACAATGAGGTATCATCTCACACAGGTCAGAATGGCCATCATCAAAATGTCTACAAACAATAAATGCTGGAGAGGGAAGGGAGAAAAGGGAACCTTCTTCCACGGTTGGTGGGAATGCAAACTGGTATAGCCACTATGGAGAACAGTGTGCAGATTCCTTACAAAACCGGGAATAGAACTGCTATACGACCCACTGCTGGGCGTACACGTCGAGGAAACCAGATTTGAAAGAGACACATGTACCCCTGTGTTCACTGCAGCACTATTTACAATAGCTAGGACATTGAAGCAATCTAGATGTCTATCAGCAGATGAGTGGATAAGGAAGTTCAGTTCAGTTCAGTTCAGTTCAGTCGCTCAGTCGTGTCCGACTCTTTGCGACCCCATGAATCGCAGCACGCCAGGCCTCGCTGTTCATCACCATCTCCCGGAGTTCACTCAGACTCATGTCCATCGACTCTGTGATGCCATCCAGCCATCTCATCCTCGGTCGTCCCTTTCTCCTCCTGCCCCAAATCCCTCCAAGCATCAGAGTCTTTTCCAATGAGTCAACACGTCGCATGAAGTGGCCAAAGTGCTGGAGTTTCAGCTTTAGCATCATTTCTTCCAAAGAAATCCCAGGGCTGATCTCCTTCAGAATGGACTGAGTCCCAGGGACTCTCAAGAGTCTTCTCCAACACCACAGTTCAAAAGCATCACTTCTTCAGCGCTCAGCTTTCTTCACAGTCCAACTCTCACATCCATACATGACCACTGGAAAAACCATAGCCTTGAGTAGATGGACCTTTGTTGGCAAAGTAATGTCTCTGCTTTTCAACATGCTATCCAGGTTGCTCATAACTTTTCTTCCAAGGAGCAAGCGTCTTTTAATTTCATGGCTGCAGTCACCATCTGCAGTGATTTTGGAGCCCTCCCCCCAGATAAAGTCTGTCACTGTTTCTACTGGTTCCCCATCTATTTCCCCTGAAGTGATGGGACCGGATGCCATGATCTTCGTTTTCTGAATGTTGAGCTTTAAGCCAACTTTTTCACTCTCCACTTTCACTTTCATCCAGAGGCTTTTTAGCTCCTCTTCACTTTCTGCCATAAGGGTGGTGTCATCTGCATATCTGAGGTTATTGATATTTCTCCCGGCAATCTTGATTATCTTAATCTTAATAATCTTAATAATTGTGGGGGGCCAATCGACAGAGTTCCTCAGGTGTAATTAGGACGGGAGCTTGTGTGGGGACCCCCGGGCACCTTCAGTCCTGATTGTCTTGAGAGTCCGATGCCAGAGACCTGGGCCTCTGGGGGCAGTCTCTCTTCCAGTGACTGGACACGGAGCCAGGGGCGGCTTAGATGCCTGAGGGCAATCCCACTTGAGGTGCCCCTCCTTTCCACAGTACTAGCAAGCCCATCCCTTTTCACCTAGGTCCCTCTGGGCATCTTTCTCAGGCTGTTTAAGAACGTTTTCCATAGCCATTTCGAATGCTTCCGCCTTTTCCTTTGTCTTTTTCTGCCTTTCTTTCTTTTCCTCATATTCCCTACCATAATAGACTGTCTGAGCCAGTTGTAACAGAGTAACTAAAGACTGATTTGGTCCATACACCCGATTTAATAGCTTATGGCGGATATCTGGAGCTGACTGAGTGAGAAATCTATCCTTTAAGATCACCTTTCCTTCTTCACTTTCGGGATCAATCTCAGTGAATCTGTGAAGGGCTTCTCTTAGTCTATCTAGGAATTTACCAGGAGCTTCCTTCTCCTGTTCTATGTTTGCCAGTTTGCCATAGTTTAAAAGTTTAGAACGTGCCTGCCTGAGTCCTTCGAGAATACATCTGACAAAATGACTCTGATCCCCATCTTCCTTTAGCTGTGTTGTTGTCCCAGTCTGGTTCTATAGTTGGGACCGCCTGATTCCCAGTGGGGAGGGCCGCTCTCTCGTCCTCCCTCTTCCCTACTGATGCATTACCAAGCCATTCATCTCTATAAGCAACTGCTTTTCCCTAAACTCAAGTCTTTGAGTCGGGAGTCAGCTTTTGTCCCAAGATATACACCGCATCTTTCCAAGTAAGGTCATAAAGCAGAGTAACACCTTTAAAAGCTCTAATATACTTTTCTGGGTCCTCTAAATAGTCTCCCAGATCCTTTGATTCTTTGTGTTTCTTGATAAGAAAAAGGCTTATTAACTCTCATAGGCTGATTATTTCTCCCGGTGAGTGTTTCATGAAGAGGCAACAGCTTGTGTGGCTGTTCCTCAGTCTCTTTGGCTGCTCTGCACATATGATCCCAGGGATAGATTGGAGAAACCTGTTTTTCTTTTTCTCTTTGTCTCCTGTCCTCCACCTCATCTCTTACTTTGATGGTCTGAGTTTCTACTGAAACCAGAGTAGTCTGAGGTCGTACTGAGACAGGAGTTGTTTGGACCTCCACGTGGGCAGTTTGAATCTCAGTTTGGATTTCCACTGAGACCAGGGCAGTTTGAGTCTCAGTTTGGGTTACCACTGAGACAAAGGCAACCCTTCTGAGGGGGGTTCTCTGGCTTTCAGTTTGCTCAGTTTGGAGCCCCGGGTATGGGGGCAAAGTAGGAGGACAGGAGGGAGCTGAAGGTTTCACGCCCAAATCTATACCCTTAGGACATAAGTCTGGCATATTTCGCAGAGAGAAAAGGGGCAACACATACGCTACTTCTACCCATTTCCCTTGTTCCTTACAGAACCGGTCTAATTGTAAAACAGTATTACACTTAAGACACCCTCCAACCGGCCACTGTTCGCCGTCCTCCAATGGATACCGTGGCCATGCAGTACCACATAGGTAGACCAGGTGTGTCTTCTTTAAGCCCTGGGGATCAAATTTATCCCAGTTTTTCAGGATACAGTTCAAAGAAGTGAGGTTGGAATTGTTAGCTCCCATCTGTAAGAGAGAAAAAAAAGTGACCAGCGCCATCTTTCTAGCGGAGGCGTCCCTCCCTGCTCTAGATGGGGGTGTAGACAGACTTTACACCAAAAGCTTTTCCTTCCTGGTCGGACTTAGTCTGTCCCTTACCGACGCAGGTGCCGTACTAGTCCCTCCTGGTTCTGCCACCGAGACGGGGTGGGGATGAACCAGGGGTAGACTTGATAACATCCCTACCTGACGTCCAGCTCTTCACCATTGTCTCGGATGCCACCCGCGGTGCTATCAGAGTAACCTTCCAGAATGCCTCCCAAGCTAAGACCGCTGGGGGAAACATTCGTCACCTGAGTGCCCCTGCACGACCCTGAGTATATTCCTGACCACAATAAGACTGATACGAACATAAAGCTGAGATGTTCCTTCCAAGCATCACCACATCAGTATAAGAGCCTCCTCTGGTCCACTAAGAGCCAGCGTTACCACAGGAAAAAAAACCCATTGCGGTCCCAGTCTGAGTAACCTTTAACCTCAGAGATGTTCTTGGAGCTAGAGCTCCATCTAGCTTCCGAACTTCCGATTCCTAGCGAGGCTAGGCGCTTCCTTGACTACCAATCCAAGTTTGGGACCTAAGCCACAGTACGCAGTAACAGTATAGATCACAAGTCCCTTGAAAGTCTATGATCCGATAGGTTAGGTTAGTACTTTTAATTCCCAAGGAGTTATGAAATGGTCAAAGAGACTGAAAAGTTTGACCGAGAAAGGAGAGTTTGGTCCACACGTTTTGCCCATTTCTGGTCGGTTCCCGAAGGAGACATCGGGTGCCTCTTGGCATTGGTAGGTCGGTATAAACCCCCGACAGGTTTCTGCCATAAGCCACATGAGATGACCATGGAACCGCAGAGCAGGGCTCCTCACTTGCTTCGCTCAGGGCATGTCATTCATTCACACAAGTACACCGTAGCATTAGTAAAGCACAGCAGAAAACGTGTTCGCTAAGAGAACAAAGAACTAGAGTTCCAAGCAAGCTTACCTTGTCCTGAAGGATTCCGGATGAGCCCCCAAGATGAAAGGTTGTTGTTGAATCACGCAAAGACGCCGGGATTCTTGGCCCCCGGAAGAGAAGAATTCAATCCGGGGCCAGAGATGAAGCTTGATCACTCAGAGCTTTTGTGTAATAAAGTTTTATTAAAGTATCAAGGAGA
>NW_024071451.1:0-7467 GCF_014754425.2 Oryx dammah
AAGCTCATCCTCAGTGTGGTCCCCTCACCCGGGCGGCTTCCCTTTCCATCTTCTGTGCTCCCTGGTCTTTTGTGACACTCAGGGCAGACGTGCTGACTAGGTCCCTGCACCTAATCTCCTGGCCAGATGGTGGGAGGGGCCAGCAGACAGATGTGATTTGCGGACAACAATGGAAACAGTGAGAGACTATTCTCTTGGCTCCAAAATGACTGCAGATGGTGACTGCAGCCACGAAATTAAAAGACGTTTGCTCCTTGGAAGAAAAGCTATGACCAACCTAGAGAGTATATTAAAAAGCAAAAACATTACTTTGCCAACAGAGGTCCATCTAGTCAAAGCTATGGTTTTCCAGGGTCATGTATGGATGTGAGAGTTGGACCATAAAGGCTGAGTGCTGAAGAATTGATGCTTTTGAACTGTGATGTTGGAGAAGACTCTTGAGAGTCCCTTGGACTGCAAGGTGACCCAACCAGTCCATCCTAAAGGAAATCAGTCCTGAATATTCATTGGAAGGACTGATGTTGACACTGAAACTCCAATACTTTGGCCACCTTATGTGAAGAAATGACTCATTGGAAAAGACTCTGATGCTGGGAAAGACAGAAGGCAGGAGGAGAAGGGGACGACAGAGGATGAGACGATTGGATGGCATCACCAACTTGATAGATATGAGTGTGAGTAAGCTCTGGGAGCTGGTGATGGACAGGAAAGCCTGGGTGCTGCGTCTATGAGGTTGCAAAGAGTCGCACACGACTGAGTGACAAGGTCATCCCAGTGGGATCAGGGGACAGTGGGTTTGTTCCCTGGCTTCATCTCTCTGTAAACTTTTTGCCTCAGGGTATTGGGGTATATAGGGACAGGATCTAAGGTGAGCATAACAGAAAGGGACTCAGGGAGCAATTCACTTACCCTTTCCTTCAGACATTAATTCAGAGAAGAGACAGGAGAATTGTAGCTTTTCTGCATAGTCAGGCAGATTTTCACTGAGTGGACATTACCCTGCAATTTATGGCAATGTCAAGTATCTGAATCCTGGCTTTAAGAATCTGACTTCTTCCCCTTCTTGGATATTGATTAATGGTTGGAAGTAAAAGAATGTGAAAAATTGTTTTACACATCCCTAGATATCACACAGATCCCTAGAGCAAAACTTAGTGCTGAGCCTAGAGATGGACTGAAGCAAAACCAGGCTCTAATTAACTGTGATGACAGTCTCATTGCCCTGCCACAGGCTTCCTGCTCCAGGCTTCTCACTTGGCAGGAGTAGTTCCATTCTGCTCAGTCGCTCACTGTGTCCGACTCCTTGTGACCCTGTGCACTGCAGCACACCAGGCCTCCCTGTCCATCACCAGCTCCCGGAGTCTGCTCAAACTCATGTCCATAGAGTCAGTGATGCCATCCAGCCATCTCATCCTCTGTCGTCCCCTTCTCCTCCTGCCCCCAATCCCTCCCAGTATCAGGGTCTTTTCCAATGAGTCAGCTCTTTCCATCAGGTGGCCAAAGTATTGGAGTTTCAGCGTCAACATCAGTCCTTCCAATCAACACCCAGGATTGATCTCCTTTAGGATGGACTGGTTGGATCTCCTTGCAGTCCAAGGGACTCCCAAGAATCTTCTCCAACACCACACTTCAAAAGTATCAATCAGTTCTTTGGCGCTCAGCTTTCTTTATAGTCCAACT
Source organism: Oryx dammah (assembly GCF_014754425.2). Classification (NCBI taxonomy): domain Eukaryota; kingdom Metazoa; phylum Chordata; class Mammalia; order Artiodactyla; family Bovidae; genus Oryx; species Oryx dammah. The sequence goes on from NW_024071451.1 coordinate 1,681, forward strand.
GTCACATCCATACATGACCACTGGAAAAACCATAGCCTTGACTAGATGGACCTTCGTTGGCAAAGTAATGTCTCGGCTTTTCAATATACTGTCTAGGTTGGTTATAACTTTTTTTCCAAGAAGTAAGCGTCTTTTAATTTCATGGCTGCAGTCACCATCTATAGTGATTTTGGAGCCCCCCAAAATACAGTCTGACACTATTTCCACTATTTCTCCATCTATTTGCCATGAAGTGATGGGACCAGATGCCATGATCTTTGTTTCCTGAATGTTGAACTTTAAGCCAAATTTTTCACTCTCCTCTTTCACTTTCATCAAGAGGCTCTTTAGTTCTTGTTCACTTTCTGCCGTAAAGGTGGTGCTATCTGCATATTTGAGGTTACTGATATTTCTCCCAGCAATCTTGATTCCAGCTTGTGCTTCATCCAGCCCAGCATTTATTTCACTTGTACTTTACATATAAGTTAAAAAGCAAGGTGACAATATACAGCCTTGAAGTCAATAAAGCAGAAGTAGATGTTTTTCTGGAACTCTTGCTTTTTTCTATAATCCAACAGATGCTGGCAATTTGATCTCTGGTTCCTCTGCCTTTTCTAAATCCATCTTGAACACATGGACGTTCTCAGTTTAAGTGCTGTTGAAGCCTTGCTTGGAGAGTGTTGAGCATCATTACTTTGCTACTGTGTGAGATAAGTGCAGTTGTATGGTAGTTTGAGCATTCCTTGGCATTGCCTTTCTTTGGGATTGAAAACGGACTTTTTCCAGTCCTGTGGCCACTGCTGAGTTTTCCAGATTTGCTGACATACTGAGTGCAGCACTTCCACAGCATCATCTTTTAGGATTTAAATAGCTCAACTGCCATCACCTCCACCAGCTTTGTTCGTAGTGGTGCTTCCTAAGGCCCACTTGGCTTCACATTCCAGGATGTCTGGCTCTAGGTGAGTGATCACACCATCATGATTACCTTGTTTTGTACAGTTCTTCTGTGTATTCTTGCCACCTCTTAGTAGTTTCTTCCTCTGTTATGTCCATACCATCTCTCTTCTTTATTGGGCCCATGTTTGCATGAAATATTCCCTTGGTATCTCTATTTTTCTTGAAGCAATCTTGTCTTTCCCATTCTATTGTTTTTGTCTATTTCTTTGCATTGTTCACTGATGAAGGCTTTCTTATCTCTCCTTGCTACGCTTTGGAACTCTGCATTCAGATGGGTGTGTCTTTCCTTTTCTCCTTTACCTTTAACTTCTCTTCTTTTCTCAGCTAATTTTTAGGCCCCCTCAGACAACCATTTTGCCTTTTTGCATTTCTTTTTTTGGGGGGATGGTCTTGCTCCCTGTCTCCTGTACAGTGTCACGAACCTCCTCCTTTCATAGTTCATCAGGCATTCTATCTATCAGATCTAGGCCCTTAAATCTATTTCTCACTTCCACTGTATAATCATAAGGCATTTGATTTATGTCATACATGGCCTAGTGGTTTTCCCTACTTTTTTCAATTTAAGTCTGAATTTGGCAATAAGGAATTCGTGATCTGAGCCACAATCAGCTCCTGGTCTTTTTGTTGCTTACTGTATAGAGTGTCTCCATCTTCGGCTGCAAAGAATACAACCAGTCTGATTTCCATATTGAGCATCTGGTGATGTCCATGTGTAGAGTCTTCCCTTGTGTTGTTGGAAGAGGATGTTGGCTATGACCCGTGCATTCTCTTGGCAAAACAGCCTTTGTCCTGCTTCATTTTGTGCTCCAAGACCCAAACTTGCCTGTTACTGCAGGTTTCTCTTGTCATCCTACTTTTGCATTCCAGTCCCCTATGATGGAAAGGACATTTTTCTTTTGGGTGTTAGTTCTAGGTTTCAATTTTAGCTTCTTTAGCATTAATGGTTGGGACATAGACCTGGATTACTGTGATATTGAATGGTTTGCCTTGGAAATGAACAAAGATCGTTCTGTCATTTTTGAGATTGCACCCAAGTACTGCATTTCATGGACGGGGCATGTCCTTTCCTTGGGAACACAGCTCAAGGCTCATGGAGAGAAGGGCTGCACCCATGCAAGGTAGGGCCAGCAGCCCCTGATGGGGATGATTGGTATGAGTACCAGCATTGCTTAATATAAAAGCAGAGTATTTGGAAAACAACCATTAAAAGGAATTAGGTAATTTTTGGTACAACTACACAAGGCAATCATATCAATCCATGTAGCTGGGGGTGGGGACTCCCAGGTTAAGGAAAGAGGTCAGGGCCTGCAGGCCTGCAGAGTGGAGGTTACCCCCACCATCACACATCTGGCTCTGGATCAACATGAAACAGACGTTTAGGGACTGGGATGCCAGGCGGGCAGCCTGGAGGCTGTAGCAGGAGAGGTGGCCCATCTTTATTTCTAGAGACACTTATCTTTCTGACTCCAGAGTCCAAGTCACAGGGAAGCCTGTTTTCTATGTCCCCCCCCCCCAAAATCCATTAGCTATTCTATTTGCCTTTCCATCTGAATTTCTTCAGAAGATAATGTATATTATTATTTTGAAAAACACCATTGGAAGTTCAACTTATTTTCATTGAACAGCTTCACTGTCCACTTCTTTGCAGTACTTATAGATCTACTTCCTTTAATATAATACCAATAACTCAAACACGAGTTGGTAAGATTGCCTTGTGCAGTTGTATTAGAATTTACCAACTCAGTTCCTCATAATAGTCTTCCAACTACTTTGCCTTTCTTTAAGCAAAGCTGACCTCAAAATTTATTAAGCATGTAAATTTGCATGAGTGCTCTCCGGATACATTTATCACTGGACCTCGTGAAATATGTAAAGATCAGTGTGTAGCCATTTATTCTTCACTTCTTTATGATTTCCTGACTTTATAAAGAAGTTCCTCGCAAGGACGCCCGTCTGAAACCGCAGAATATAGATTATTCACGCACGCTTTTTTTTCCCCAGTAGTTTCACGGTTGCCGTTTCACAATACAGTCAGTCCCGTGAGCAGGGACCACGCAGGATCCCTGGGCTGCGTGTGCGCCGCCCCGTCAGGGTCAACCGGGCGCATCTCCTTGGAGGCGGCCTCCAAGGCCAGGCACTTCCAGCTCCCCGATGGCCGCGTTTCCTCTGCGGCCCAGGTCGCGAGGCCACGGCCTGTTGAATGGCCTGGGAGCCTGCTTTGAGGCAGACGTCCTGGGAGGCGCTAGGGCGTTTCAGCGACTCGCGCTGTTCCCTTCTCCACAACAGGCTCACGACCGGACCGATCCCGAGGAACTTCCAGCCGTGATTCGGAGCCACTGGCTGCCGCCTTGAACTCATCCCTTCCCGCTGGGTTTTCCTGGTGGCTCAGACGGTAAGGCGTCTGCCCGCAATGCGGGAGACCCAGGTTTGTTCCTGGGTCAGCAAAATCCCCTGGAGAAGAAAATGACAAACCACTCCAGTATTCTTGCCTGAAAATTCTCATGGACGGAGGAGCCTGGTGGGCTACAATCCATGAGGTTACCAAGAATCGGACACGACTGAGCGACTTCACTTTCTTCCCGCTGGAGCTTCAGCGCCCTGCCCAAGGGCTGCGACTTCGCCGCCCGCCCGGAGGGAGCGTTTCGGGAGCCGGCGGCGCTGGCGGCGAGAGTCCCGGGAGTGGCGAGGACTGGACACCCCTCCTGTCAGCTGGAGATTGAGTTTGCATCTTTAGAGGAAGAGGGCACGGCCACTTTTCCGAGTCAGGTGATGGCGCCTGGCCGGCCAGCGCTCCGTGGCGCGTCCTCCTGTACGACGCTTTCCGCTGGTGGTCTCAGGGCTGTTTGCCGTGGGTTCCGCTGGCAAAGGGCCCAGAAAGGAGCGAGGCAGACGTACACCAAACCGCATTTTTGCCCCGTGGGTCCCGTCCACCCTAATCCCAGTCGTTCACCTCGTTACTGGAACAGGGACTGGCCTGGAGACCGATCCCAGGCCCACGTTCTTTGTCCACCAGGCGGCCTGCAGGCAGCACAGGGGTGCATCCTTGCACCTTGGGGGCTCAGGCCCATCCCGGTGATGTTGCGGAAGTTCACCGGCGTCCACTTTGATTTTCCAGTTCTGCCAGAAAGCGTTCTAAGACTCCGCAGACAGGATGCCCTGATAGTCTTATGACATCTCCGCTGGGAACGCCCCCATCCTCTCTCGCGGGGAAGGGCGGGGATGGGCGGGGAAGGGCGGGGAAGGGCGGGGAAGGGCGGGGAAAGGCCCAGCCGAGATCCTGTGTGCCCGGTTGGCAGAGGTACCTCCAGGTAAGCTGGGCTTTTTGGAGACAGGGCGAGGCCTCCATACGAGCAGGTGGATGTCACACAGGGAGATGTTTTCGAGCGTCATCCGTGTTTACAGCCTGTGATTGGTTCTCTAACCTAGGCATTGTCTATTCACTCATCTACACAAACTCTACCATTCTTAAAGATGAGATAGAGAAAAGACGATCATGATTTTATGCATTGCTGGTCCATGGCCTCACATCCTGCTTTCCTGCAGATTCTCAACTCTCCTCACCACCTCGGAGCCACCATCAAGCTCAGTCCTGATGCCTTTTCTCAAAAACCCACCCACCATCCACCCTGACCAGGACACCAATGGGTGCCTCATCATGGCGACTAAAAGAGCTTCTGTGCAAAAAGTTGAAGTCTGATAGTGGCAAATGGTGATGAGAGAGGTGGCAAAAGTCTGATCAGCCAGAATTCAGAGTCTTCTAACCAGGTATCCTCCGAGTGGTGTGGCCAGTGATGCCCTCTGGCTGGGAACCCTGCCCACCAAGCGTTACTGCCCAGTGTGCTTTGGACCCTGGGCCCCCAGGTTCCTGGGTGTGGGCTGCTCCCAACACCTTTTCAGGCCTGTGTGGGCTCTGCCCTCGGCCTGGGACTTTTTAGTGCTCTTAAGAGGGGCACAAACATTGAGAATTGAGTTTTGCTGGGGGCAAAGTGAGGACGATAGCCCAGGAGACAGCACTTCTGACGGCGTTTAGAAACTGCTGTAAAGAGGACATGGGGAAGGTCAGTACATGTGACTTTGGGGAAGGGGAGTGTATACAGTGAAGCCAGCTTTTTTGGCAAAAATTTCTGCTAGTCAGAAGTCACCATGAAGGGTTTTTGTGCTCCTCTAAATATGAGCTACAAGAATTTGGCTCCTAAAATCATCTTAATGCCTGGAGACGGTTCTGTCAGCTTTTCCCAAAGCACAAAGTGCGTTCTTCCTCCTCTGCAACCGCGTCTAATGTCAGAGGTGTTGAAGGTCAGCGGCTGCAGCAGCACGTGATTAATCATTGTGGGGTAGAGGGCAAGTGCCGCTGAGTAGTTCCTGCACACTCGCGGTCCTGTGGGGCCAGCTGGAAGTGGCTGGAGTCCAGATCCCTGTATCTCAATGCTGCCCTGCCCCCACCCACCCTTTACCCACTCCTGCATTCTTCCATCAAACCATTCTACCTCCATGTTGCAGAGTTGGGGGTTCATGGGCTGCAGTGATGAGGGACAGCAGGAGGTGTAAGATCTTGCAGTGGCCAGGAACTCACTAGGTTTTCCCTCTGGAAAGTTGGCTGGCAAAGCAAAGCTGTCGGATTTAGAAACTGAGGCTCCAAGGGACCAATTACTTGTCCTGGGTAATTCAGAGGGCTTAGAGCTGAAGGTTCAGTTCAGTCCCTCAGTTGTGTCCAACTCTCTGCGACCCCATGAATCGCACCATGCCAGGCCTCCATGTCCATCACCATCTCCCAGAGTTCACTCAAACTCACGTCCATTGAGTTGGTGATGCCATCCAGCCATCTCATCCTCTGTCGTCCCCTTCTCCTCC
>NW_024071452.1:0-7467 GCF_014754425.2 Oryx dammah
GTCTAGGTAGACCACAAGTTCCTGAGCATTAAGTCAGGAGATTTTGGTCTGGGGTCCAATTGGCTCGTGGGTGGTGGGGTGAGGTCAGGGGATTTCCAAAGGCTCTTGGATTTCCAAAGGCTCTTTTCCCTGAACCTTACAAAATGGAGTTTTTCTGTTAACAAAATGGAGTAGCTTAGATTCTTCATTCCCCCCTTCTCTAGGATCCAGGACAGACCCAATCATGGGTCTGGGGTCAGCTTTATATTGTCTCCCGCTAAGGGGACCATTGGCAAGGCCGTATATTGGGATCTGCGCACCATGAGCTGCACCACGTAGATGCAGCTTTTAGTGAAGGCCACCAATTTGTTTAGTAAGCATGGTCCGAAGGTGAGTAGTAGTAACAAGATAATCAGGGGCCCCACCAAGGAGGATATGAGAGTTGTGAACCAGGGGGATGAGCTGAACCAGGATTCAAACCAATTTTGAGACATTTCTCTTTCTCTTTTTCTCTGACTCAGCCCTTCTCTTATCTTGGCCAGGGACTCCCTGACTACCCCCGAGTGATTCACATAAAAACAACATTCTTCCCCTAACGCAGCACATAGGCCCCCTGAGAGACTTCATACTCAAGATACTTCTTGGGAATTGGGGCAGAGGTCTCTTTCTTCTGTAACTTCTTCCTGCTGCATATGGGCATAGGCCTGCCTAGCAGAGCAGAAGTCTCTCTCTACTGATCTAAGTTGGGGTTTTCCACATCTGAAATCAGCTTCTACCCTTGTAGTAACAGCAATTTAGTTGGCTCCTCTCAGAGATGAAATAGACAAGGGCCAAACAGGAGACCTAACAGGATGGTCATCTCTGGTCCCTGGAAACAGAAGGCAACATTTGGGGTGAGGGTTGCAGGGTTTGTGACCCTTTCTGATTGGTTGGTGGTGAAGCAACAGAGCTGTGCTCCAGGAATCTTGTGTTCAGTCTGAAGTTACCATCTTCCACCTGGGTAGTGGCTCAAAGACATTGTTATGCATATTTCTTTGAGTAGGAACCTGGACTCTGTCTGGAGGCTGTTACCAACCTATGATTGTTTCTGTTTTTGTATCCCCTCCCTTCCCTGATTAGCAATTGTTTGAATCCATGCTTTGGAATTCAGGGAAGGTCAAGGAGGCTGAACAAAATATATATCCTACAGATAAGAAATGGAGAACACAGAACAGATCTGTACTCCAGAGCCCCATAGTGTCCTGGTCAGTTTTAATTTTAGGGAACTAGGCAACTATGACTGTGATAACTTCCTGTCAAAATGGGGCATAGGACTGTCCCAGCTTGGAGTATAGACACTGAATTGGAAGTATTTCTGAGTTCCAAGTCCTAGATCTGAGTCTTATATGATTAAAATCCTAATCCCTTGGTCTGCCATTTTGGTGTAACAGACCCAATTAGAAGTAGTTGGAGGAGTGATAACTGGAATTTAGTAGACAAAATAAATCTCATTTCTTTTTAGAAGAATAGGCCTGAAACCCAGTCTGGACCTGGCACTTCAGGGAGACTTGTAGCCATGTAGCCAGTTGCTTAGTTTTATAAAAAGTTAAGGTTACTAACTTCCAGCAGACATTGTTTTGAAAATGGTGTTATCCAAGCCTGACACAACTCAGAAAATTCAAGTGTTTAACAATACAAGGTCTAATCTGAAAGTACACCCATAGCATCACCTAGTTATTTCCCAGGATATCTGAACCATAGCTACTCTATTTTGACTTTTAATTGTAAACTTTTCCTTAATAGCCAAAGCAGATTTCACCATTAATGACGTCAGTGTTTCTCTAGGTACCAGAAGATGCAAGAATTGGGACTCATAAAATCTTTTCCTGAAAAGATCTATCTGAAGGCCTGTTCTGCCAGTTTTTCCCAGAGCACAGAGTGCCTCATTCCTGATTTTCACCCTGAACTTCTTTCAGGGGCGTTGAAAGTGAGCAGTTGCAGTGGCCATGATTTAATCTTTGTAGATGCAGATGGCGAGTGTCAGTCTTCAGTTGGCAGAGCCCCTTTTTGCTCATAAACTTGACCATGATTATGAAGGTGGCACTTCATGACCATTTTATCTCATGGTGCTGAGAATGTCCATTCTCAGGTTTGGCAAAGATTCTGTTTACAGGCCACTCAATGTGCTGTTACTGGACTAGGCCATAAAACAGTATCCAAAATTCTCTGGACCACCTGTCTTACTAGCTTTTTGGTCCAGGAAAATATTCCCTCTTGTTGCTTCTTGCCATATCTAGAGTTACACCGTTTACTATCATCGATCTCATATGGGACTATATATTATTCTATTAGAGGCCTCACACACATCTTTGACAGTGTAAGAAACAGCAATTTTGTAAAACAGGTGAAATACAAATAACATAGCCAGCAATATTAGTAAAGTCACAAGTAAGACTTATGTTAAGAACTTCCATTAGATGTAGCCCAGTATATCTCAGGTCATCTGCACAGTGACCTGAATATGACTATAATTTTTTTAAGTAAATTTTCTCAGGGCCCACCAGTTAGAGTCTGATAGTAGAGAAATTTACCAAAGTAACCCAGAACTAGACACAGGTAATTGGCCACAAACCCAACAATTGGATTGATTTTTAAAACTAGCATAGGATCAGGCCTATGATAGAAAAGCATTTGACTTATATGCAAAGGTCTAAGAAGTCAAGAAAACATAAATGATCATACGAATCAGGTCCAGCATCTTGGGGAAGATGTCTACCTCTGATGTCGTTGTCTTCTCATCCTGGTGTAGTGTAGTTTCTCCTGATAAAAAAAAGTTCTTTCATCCATGTTGGAGACAGTCCCTTAAATTATGTCTTTTTCCAGTCCTGGTTGCAGATCGTGAGGCATCTGATCTTCATCCAAAGATAGATTACTGAGATAAGCTTCAGAAACAAACTTAGGGTGTTCTTCAAGAATTCAATTAAATTTTACATTAATATCACATAACAGCAAAGAACTATCTAAGAGACGAGTCTTACTAGATGCAGACCTCCATTAACAAAATGGGATTTAACATTTTGAAATATCTTTTTCTCCTTAAATTTACCTTTATTTTTATTAAATATAACCAAATTAAGGCTAGTTTGTTTGCAAAATAGGTCTGTTCTCACTAATTTTGGTCTGATGATTTTTATAACCATAATTGATTATAGGCTTTTTATTTTGCTGAAACATTTATAGAGTCTCAGACTGAACTTTTAAAATAAAACAGGGCTGGGAAACTCACACCAAAGGCTTATCACAGATTTTGCCTAACAAATCTAGGTGAATGCTTCCCTTTTTTGGACTCAAAAATTTCTTGAGATTTTTGTACCCATGAGATAACCTTCCTAACTCATTTGATAAACTTACTGGAAACCTAAGAACTTCCAATTTTTGGAGGAGTCAGATAGAAAATATAATTGTTTTGTTTATAACATTTAATTTTACCAAAGTATTGTCATAATTAGTTTGAGAGGAAGATTTTCCCTACTCCCTGAAAACATAAGATTCAAACCCATAATTTTTCAGATAGAAACCATAAAAGTTATAAGCATATTTGCTGGTTCATTCAGTCCTCTTGTTAACTTTTGTGAAGTCATTACGTTTTCCATTAAAATACCAGGACATATCAGAATGTTAAAAACCCCATATAATTTATAGAATATCTATATTAGTAATTTTACCATACATAATAACATGAGCTGATTTATTACTCATTTGATAATCTTTTCCATGTAATTTAACCAACCAAATAAACACAGTTTAATATCTCCCTTTGGGATGTTCTAGGGGCCCTCTGAAGCACCCCAAAGTTAGCTAGAGATCAAAAGAACTTCAAAAGAGTTCTATTTAGGAAGTTTTATCAAAAAGATCAATTAAAAGCGTTTAAAACATTTGGTCAGATTTAGTCAGTGTTGACGGGTGTATCATTTAGCTTGTTGATATGTCACAATGGGCGTAAATACTGAGGCTCAAGGTCTAGTGAAAGTCAGCTCCGCCATCTTGGACCTAGTTGACTCTAATTTCCTTGTTGACAAACTTGTAACAGATATAATATTTAACTTATAGTAAACCTAGGTACAATGAAAATATTCTACTTAATGTTAATTACTCTAAGACATGTCTATATTAGATAGGTCAACAAACAAATATTAATATCAAGTATTTAACATTGAATATTTCCCAGTTCACATGAACCTGGAATTTATTGTTTAATTTAGAATTACTTGATTTGTAAGTGCTTACCTTTTTTTAAGCCAAATAAATAGAGCTCATATACAAATTAACCTCAAAAATATTACCCAGAGACAGAGACATACCAAGACATATTTTGACAGACACAGTGAAAGATCTAGTTTCAAGTCTTTTTTCCCTTTTCCCTCAATGTCAAGAGTTTGGGAGTTAGAGATGGTCTAGATACATGTTCCTGAGAGCCCTGGTCTCAAGGCACAGGGAAACAAAATCAAGTTCTAACACAATGGTGGCAGGTCTAAACCACATTGTGGCCAGACAAAGCAAATGGCCATCAAAAATCACAACACAGAACACAGAGTTAAAACACATACATATAAACCTGGCAGTCCTCATCAAAGTGAAAGTGAAGTCGCTCAGTCGTATCTGACTGTTTGCGACCCGTGGACTGTAGCCCACCAAGCCTTTCCGCCCATGGGATTCTCCAGGCAAGAATACTGGAGTGGGTTGCCATTTCCTTCTCCAGGGGATCTTCTCGACCCAGGGATCAAACCCAGGTCTCTCATATTGCAGGGAGACGCTTTAACCTCGGCTCCACCAGGGAAGCCCTTTAATACAAAAATACAGTCTCTCAGAAAACCTCCTATAGAGACACAGAACTTCAGATTTAAGTACTAACATCAAAGATTTCAAGGGAGGAAAGGAAGCCAGGTTGAAAAAGAAGAGGGAGGAGGTGGGAGAGGGGGACAAAAGGGGTGGCCTTACAGACGTCTCCTGCCACCTACAGATACCCAGGCATTACGGGACTTTTCCCTGGGCCTCCAGAGAAGGGAGGACTGGAACTCGGCCCTACCAGAAATCAGAACCAGAATTCGAGTTCTCTGCCAAGAGGAGGTGATCAGTCTCCAATCCTCAGGCTGAGGGCCCTTCGACCAGATTCCTGCATCCAGGACCGGGGGACCAGAAAAACAGGGAAGGATAGGAAGGGTTAAGGAGAGGAAAGAGAGAGGGAAGGGGAGCGAGATCAATAAAGTCTCTTGTTCCTTACCAGTCGGGGCACTCTGGCCAGTTGTCCATGTCAGGAGGAGACCAGGGACAAAAGGGTCCCAGTTGCGGCCGCTGGGTCTGGTCCATTGGCAGGCAAGCTGGCCCCTGAGTACCCCGAGTGGTCAGGATGTCAGTCTCGGTGAAGAAGAGTCCCACCAGAGTCACCATTTGTTGCAGGAAGAGGGACCCCTTCCAGGGCCCGAAACTGGGCTCTTGTCTAACACTTGGAAATGAATTGTCCGAGGAGATACATGTGCTGACAAAGCAAGAGATTTTATTGGGAAAGGGCACCTGGGTGGAGAGCAGCAGGGTATGGAAACCCAGGAGAACTGCTCTGCCGCGTGGCTCGCAATGTCAGGTTTTATGGTGGTTCTGGGAAGTGGACGGACATGCAGTGTCTCCTTTAGACCTTTCCCAAACTCTTCCGGTTGGTGGAGGCTTACTGGTTCCGTATTCCTTATCAGGATTTCCTGTCATAAAACAACTCATGCAAATGGTTCCTATGGTGCCTGGCCAGGGTGGGTGGTTTCAATCAGTGTGCTTCCCCTAACAACTCCTCCCTGCAAGATGGGATATAGCGGCGCCATTGCTTCAGGCTCCTTGGGATTCTTCGGGTTTTTTCCTACAGGTGTCGCCAACATCTGAGCGGTAGAAAATCCCTGTTGAGGCAAAAAAGGTTTTACCCAAGGAGGGGGGCTGCAATATGATATTTTCCCATACTATGATATAGGGAACTTGGTCAGGGTGTCCGATCCACGGTAGGAAGATGATATCTCGGACTCGGTGTACAGTTCCCAAGTCAAAGGTGCCTTCTGAGGGCCAGCCTACATGGAAGGTTGGCCATTCTGTGCTGCAAAAAGTGATTAATTTATTCCTTTTAATTTCTACACTGAGGTCATGAGCACTCATCTTGACCTCCTTAAAATTATCAATAACCAAGGATAGAGGTGTGGGGCTAGAATGGCGTTGCCCCATCATCCCTGGATCAGTCAGATATTGGTAAATTAACACAGACAATACAAACAGCCACACAGACAGACAGAGAGACAGGAGAAATACACCTCCGGGAGGCCAGAGGCAAAACCGAAAGACGATGGCCTCTGGCCGTTCAGCGGGAGCAACCTGCTATCATCTACAGAGAACAAGGGCACTCCATCCCCTCCAAGAGGGTCGGGGATGTCTCCCAACGACCCCCACCGGTGACCCATTGGCGTGTCTGCCTGAGTCATATACTGGTCTCAGAAAACAGGCCCTGTCAGAAACGAAAAGAAAGACAGAAAAAAAGTTTACCAGTTGCAGATGACTCTCCGGATTGGTCTTACCTTGGAGCCGGTGGGAGATCCCAGACAAGCCCCCAAATGTTATGCCCAAGTAGCGAAATCTCCCAATGACCACCAAGGAGCCCATATCTGAAGCAAAAGCAAGAGAGTTTTTATTACCAAGCTCGAGCTGGGGCTCCCACTGATACGGACACAGTGGCTATAGGGAGGAGCCCCGGGTCTTGGATTACATTGCTTATATATGGAGTATACATGGAAAAAAGGATTTCTAGGTAGGGGAACATCTGATTGATCACTTTCTTTCGAAGGGTTGTGTGTTGGTTCTTGATTGGTCCCTATTGTCTAGGTAGACCACAAGTTCCTGAGCATTAAGTCAGGAGATTTTGGCCTGGGGTCCGATTGGCTCATGGGTGGTGAGGTGAGGTCAGGGGATTTCCAAAGGCTCTTGGATTTCCAAAGGCTCTTTTCCCTGAACCTTACAAAATGGAGTTTTTCTGTTAACAAAATGGAGTAACTTAGATTCTTCAAGACCTCCAGTTAACAGGATATCTATCTATCTACCCCTGAAAAAGACTCTACTATCTTTCCACTAACCTCTGTTTTGTTACCTAGAAAACAAATAAAAATTTAAACTTTGAGAAAATTCTACTCCAATATCTGGAAGGCAATAATTCTACCCATGAGTTAGGTATAAATATACTGTTAAAGCCATATTCTGGTTTTACATCCTGGCAACATACTACATTTAAAAACAGAAATTTCGGGGGTATTCCTAAGATGGTGGAGGAATAGGACGGGGAGACCACTTTCTCCCTCACAAATTCATCAAAAGAACATTTCAATGATGAGCAAACTCCACAAAACAACTTCTGAATGTTGGCAGAGGACATCAGGCACCCAGAAAAGCAGATCATTGTCTTCAAAAATAGGTAGGAAAAAATATAAAAGA
>NW_024071453.1:0-7453 GCF_014754425.2 Oryx dammah
CACCTCTTCTTAATATCTTCTGCTTCTGTTAGGTCCATACCATTTCTGTCCTTTATTGAGCCCATCTTTGCATGAAATGTTCCCTTGGTATCTCTAATTTTCTTGAAGAGATCTCTAGTCTTTCCCATTCTGTTGTTTTCCTCTATTTCTTTGCATTGATCACTGAAGAAGGCTTTCTTATCTCTCCTTGCTATTCTTTGGAACTCTGTATTCAGATGCTTATATCTTTCCTTTTCTCCTTTGCTTTTCATCTCTCTTCTTTTCACAGCTTTTTGTAAGGCCTCCCCAGACAGCCATTTTGCCTTTTTGCATTTCTTTTCCATGGGGATGTTCTTGATCACTGTCTCCTGTACAGTGTCATGAACCTCATTCCATAGTTCATCAGGCAGTCTATCTATCAGATCTAGGCCCTTAAATCTATTTCTCACTTCCACTGTATAATCATAAAGGATTTGATTTAAGTCATACCTGAATGGTCCAGCGGTTTTCCCTACTTTCTTCAATTATGCCTTATTAAAAAAAAATTTATATACCCATATGTTTTAATTGGCTACAAATGCTACATGAATAGTACAGGTCAGGAAATGTAAAATTTTGTGAATAAAAATAGAAAGTTTAAGTCAAGAGAATCAAAACTGTGAAGGGCGATTGTCTCCTGTAGTCAGGTCTGGGTCAGATTTTTAGAGGGACAGTGACAAACTGTTGTTCATCCCCTGGTTGTAACGGATGAATCTGGAAACACATGCATTGATGTATTCCGTAAGTATTTACCAAGCAAAACCTATATGCCAGAAAGTGTGCTTAGCATGAGAGAAACAGTGAGGCACAAGGTACAGTTCTTGTCTCTTAGGAGCTTCCAGGGTGAGGAAAACGAAACATGTGAGAGGGGGAATGAAGAAGGTTCTACCCTGAGCCATGAGAACTAAAGAGGGGACACATCTGCTTCACATCTGGATGTCTGTCCGGTGGAAGAAGGGAGCTGGGTTGCAGGTTCGCATCACAGGTGTGCAACACCATTACCTATCTTCCCACATTGTGTTCTTTTTCTTCATTTTTAAATGAAATTGAAATTTTAAAGAGTAATACATTCATTTGGTTGGAAGAAGAAAAGAAATTTTTAAAAGAAGTACATGACTGTTTATAATAGCCAGGACATGGAAGCAACATAGATGTCCATCAGTAGATGAATGGATAGGAAAGCTGTATGGTACATATACACAATAGAGTATTCAGTTCAGTTCAGTTCAGTCGCTCAGTCGTGTCCGACTCTTTGCGACCCCATGAATTGCAGCACGCCAGGCCTCCCTGTCCATCACCCACTCCCGGAGTTCACTCAGACTCGCGTCCATCGAGTCAGTGATGCCATCCAGCCATCTCATCCTCTGTCATCCGCTTGTTCTCCTGCCCCCATTCCCTCCCAGCATCAAAGCCTTTTCCAATGAGTCAACTCCTCGCATGAGGTGGCCAAAGTACTGGAGCTTCAGCTTTAGCATCATTCCTTCCAAAGAAATCCCAGGGCTGATCTCCTTCAGAATGGACTGGTTGGATCTACTTGCAGTCCAAGGGACTCTCAAGAGTCTTCTCCAACACCACAGTTCAAAAGCATCAATTCTTCGGTGCTCAGCCTTCTTCACAGTCCAACTCTCACATCCATACATGACTACTGGAAAAACCATAGCTTTTACTAGACAGACCTTAGTCAGCAAAGTAACGTCTCTGCTTTTGAATATGCTATCTAGGTTGGTCATAACTTTTCTTCCAAGGAGTAAGCGTCTTTTAATTTCATGGCTGTAGTCACCATCTGCAGTGATTTTGGAGCCCCCCAAAATAAAGTCTGACACTGTTTCTACTGTTTCTCCATCTATTTCCCATGGAGTGATTACTCAGCCATTAAAAAGAATACATTTGAATCAGTTCTAATGAGGTGGATGAAACTGGAGCCTATTATACAGAGTGAAGTAAGCCAGAAAGGAAAACACCAATACAGCATACTAACAGATATATATGGAATTTAGAAAGATGGTAACAATAACCCTGTATCAGTTCAGTTCAGTCACTCAGCTGTGTCTGACTCTTTGTGACCCCATGAATTGCAGCATGCCAGGCCTCCCTGTCCATCACCAACTCCCAGAGTTCACTAAAACTCACGTCCATTGAGTTGGTGATGCCATCCATCTCATCCTCTGTTGTCCCCTTTTCTTCCTGCCCCCAATCCTTCCCAGCATCAGAGTCTTTTCCAATGAGTCAGCTCTTCACATGAGGTGGCCAGAGTACTGGAGTTTCAGCTTTAGCATCATGCAAGACAGAAAAAGAGACACAGATGTGTAGAACAGTCTTATGGACTCTGTGGGAGAGGGCGAGGGTAGGATGATTTGGGAGAATGGCATTGAAACATGTATAATATCATATGTGAAATGAATCACCAGTCCAAGTTCAATGCATGATACAGGATGCTCGGGGCTGGTGCACTGGGATGACCCAGACGGATGGTATGGGGAGGGAGGTGGGAGGGGGGTTCAGGATGGGGAACACTTGTACACCCGTGGTAGATTTATGTTGACATATGGCAAAACCAATACGATATTGTAAAGTGATTAGCCTCCAATTAAAATAAATATATTTTTAAAAGTGCATGATGAAAAATCTCCCTTTCACTTCTGTTACTCTCTATTCTATCCCACTTCCATGGCTAATACTTAGTTTCTTGAGTATTTGCCCAGTGTTTCTTTATGGAGATACAAACAAATACAAATATATGTTCTTGCTTCCCCCTTTGCTTACATGAAAGTTAGCATTTTATATATCTGTGTCCATATAGCTGTATCTATAAAACATAGTCTGTATCTTACTTTTTCTCTTAATCATTTTTATCTGAAAATATTTCCATATCAGAACATGGAGATAATTTTCATTCTTTTGTGCAACCACTCAGTATATGTGTTGAAATATATAGTTTGTTTAACCAGGCCATGATAGTGAATATTTGAGCTGATTCTAACTTGTTATTTCACGCTATAATGAATAACTATGTTCATATTCATTTTACGCACGTGTAGGTATGTCTACAGAATAATTTCTGTAAGTTATATTGCCAGTTCAAAGAGTAAATGCATTTGTACTTTGGACAGGCATTGCCAAATTGCCATCTATAGGGATTATATCATATTCGACTCCTATCAGACTCCTCTCAGTGAGTGAGTGAGTGTTTTCCTTCAGCGCTACCAAATGTGTATTGCCAAACTTTTTAAAATTTTTCCCTATCTGATAAGGGAGAGATGTCATTTTAGGATTGTTTTAATTTGCGCTTTTATGCTCCAGGATCATTTATATTGCTCTTTCTATGCAAAGCGTTTATTTTTACCTTTTGTTCACTATCTGAACAAATGAACGGATAGTCTTATTCTTCTTGATTTCTAGGAACTCTTTATAGATTAGGCAGGTTATGTGTTGTATTGTTTTCTGACTATTTGAGTTGTCTGTTCCCACTAATAGATTCTGAAGACAAACCTTGGACTAAAGGCTGGAAGCAGCAGTGGAGAATAAAGTTCGATTCTAAAAATAATACTGAGCCCTTAATGTGTATCAAGCATGATTCTTAGTGCTTTGATTCCACTGTCTTACTTAGTTTTCACAACAATTCTATGAGGTGATATTATTAACAGATGAGATGGAAGCACAAAGGCATTAGGAAATCTGCCACACAGCTAGTAAATGTTGGGAGTCTATATTAAAAGTCATGCATGTGACCCTGGACCTAAGCTCTTAACTAAAAACACTAATTAATTAATAATTTGGTTTTCATAGCAAACAGTGAAACTAAAGTTGGAAGATGGCCAATCCTGAATCTCGTGGATGAGCTGCTGGGATTGGGAGGGGATTTAATTTGATAACTTCAAAGAACCCTTCCAGGTCTTCTTTTCTGAAAGTGTCATACCTGACCAGAAAGATGAATCAGGATATATGACATGCCAGGGCTCCATATAGGACCTTCCTCTTCCAATTATTATCATCCATCAGACACTCACTCCCCAGTGTTGATGCCACAAGCAGCAAGGGGGCCCCAAACTTCCAGTTATGAACAATGTCTTCATAGTGAATTTTGGTGGCACTAGGTTTCTAAGCCTATGTATATAGAGAAATGTCCTCCACTTTGTTCTTTGCATATGGTAAGTGTTCCACAGATTTTTTTAATTGAATTCATGCATGATTGATGGTAAAGCTTATTCCAAAACTCTTGAATGTGACTCAATCCAATGGTAATATGGAGGTAGTCGTACATTCAGTGACTACTGAGCACATACTGTGTGCAAAGCACAGTGCTAAGGGACTCAAAGTCGTGAAGAAGTATAAGACATGGTTCTGAGCCAGTATAGAGACACCTTTGTCTATGGTGACAAAGGCAGAAAAGCTGGTGAATCCCAAACAAATGATCATGGCTTTGGAGTGGAGAGGAAGGAGAAAGCATTTGGGAGTGGCGTGGTAGGAGGAGACTGCCTACAGGAGGTGTGGAATCACTAGAAGCTTTATTTGGATTTAAGGAGGAGTGAAGGAGGCTTCCAGTTGAGGAAGGGGGCTTGCACAGAAGCATAGAAGTTGAGTATCTTATTCAACTTCTGGGCTTGAACAGGTGTGTTTCTTGACCAGACTCAGAAATAAAACCACAAAGGCAGACTCACTGATGATGATCCTGAATTCTAAGCCAAAGGATGGGCAAAGAGCTCACCAAAGGCTTTGGAATAGAGAAGTGACATGGTGAAAGTGATGTTTTAGGGAGGTGAATGTGTCAGCTGTGTGCAAGGTGGCACAAGGAAGAGGCGGGACTGGAAGCTGTAGAACATTGAGGAAGCTATCACACCGATTCAAGTAGAAGGTGATAAGGATCCAGCTGGGAAGGTAGCCATGGATGGGAAGTACAGGAGAAAGGTCGTGTAGGATCAATTATCAGGATTAACTAGATGATTCTGTGTTGGTGGGGAGGGAGCAAAAGAACTCACCATTAAAGTGTAAACAGAAATTTATAGTACACATTTTTGTCTTTCACTACGTGGTCCACTGGAGAAGGGAATGGCAAGCCACTTCAGTACTCTTGCCTTGAGAACCCCATGAACAGTATGAAAAGGCAAAATGATAGGATACCAAAAGAGGAACTCCCCAGGTCATTAGGTGCCCAATATGCTACTGGAGATCAGTGGAGAAATAACTCCAGAAAGAATGAAGGGATGGAGCCAAAGCAAAAACAATACCCAGTTGTGGATGTGACTGGTGATAGAAGAAAGGTCCAATGCTGTAAAGAGCAATATGCATAGGAACCTGGAATGTCAGGTCCATGAATCAAGGAAAA
Source organism: Oryx dammah (assembly GCF_014754425.2). Taxonomy (NCBI): domain Eukaryota; kingdom Metazoa; phylum Chordata; class Mammalia; order Artiodactyla; family Bovidae; genus Oryx; species Oryx dammah. Next base: position 5,342 of record NW_024071453.1, read on the forward strand.
TTGGAAGTGGCCCAACAAGAGATGGCAAGAGTGAACGTTGACATTCTAGGAATCAGCGAACTAAAATGGACTGGAATGGGTGAGTTTAACTCAGATGACCATTATATTTACTACTGTGGGTAGGAATCCCTCAGAAAAAATGGAGTAGCCATCATGGTCAACAAAAGAGTCCGAAATGCAGTTCTTGGATGCAATCTCAAAAAGGACAGAATGATCTATGTTCGTCTCCAAGGCAAACAATTCAATATCACAGTTATCCAAGTCTATGCCCCAACCAGTAACACTGAAGAAACTAAAGTTGAACGGTTTTATGAAGACCTACAAGACCTTTTAGAACCAACACCCAAAAAAGATGTCCTTTTCATTATAGGGGACTGGAATGCAAAAGTAGGAAGTCAAGAAACACCTGCAGTAACAGGCAAATTTGGCCTTGGAATGCGGAATGAAGCAGGGCAAAGACTAATAGAGTTTTGCCAAGAAAATGCACTGGTCATAGCAAACACCCTCTTCCAACAACGCAAGAGAAGACTCTACACATGGACATCACCAGATGGTCAACACCGAAATCAGATTGATTATATTCTTTGCAGCCAAAGATGGTGAAGCTCTATACAGTCAACAAAAACAAGACCAGGAGCTGACTGTGGCTCAGATCATGAACTCCTTATTACCAAATTCAGACTTAAATTGAAGAAAGTAGGGAAAACTACTAGACCATTCAGGTATGACCTCAATCAAATCCCTTATGATTATACAGTGGAAGTGAGAAATAGATTTAAGGGCCTAGAACTGATAGATAGAGTGCCTGATGAACTATGGAATGAAGTTCATGACATTGTACAGGAGACAGGGATCAAGACCATCCCCATGAAAAAGAAATGCAAAAAAGCAAAATGGCTGTCTGAGGAGGCCTTACAAATAGCTGTGAAAAGAAGAGAGGTGAAAAGCAAAGGAGAAAAGGAAAGATATAAGCATCTGAATGCAGAGTTCCAAAGAATAGCAAGGAGAGATAAGAAAGCCTTCTTCAGCCAGCGATCAATGCAAAGAAATAGAGGAAAACAACAGAATGGGAAAGACTAGAGATCTCTTCAAGAAAATTAGAGATACCAAGGGAACATTTCATGCAAAGATGGGCTCGAAATGGTATGGACCTAACAGAAGCAGAAGATATTAAGAAGAGGTGGCAAGAATACACAGAAGAACTGTACAAAAAAGATCTTTATGACCCAGATAATCATGATGATATGATCACTAATCTAGAGCCAGACATCTTGGAAAGTGAAGTCAAGTGGGCCTTAGAAAGCATCACTAGGAACAAAGCTAGTGGAGGTGATGGAATTCCAGTGGAGCTATTTCAAATCCTGAAAGATGAGGCTGTGGAAGTGCTGCACTCAATATGCCAGCAAATTTGGAAAACTCGGCAGTGGCCACAGGACTGGAAAAGGTCAGTGTTCATTCCAATCCCAAAGAAAGGCAATGCCAAAGAATGCTCAAACTACCGCGCAATTACACTCATGTCACACGCTAGTAAAGTAATGCTCAAAATTCTCCAAGCCAGGCTTCAGCAATATGTGAACCATGAACTCCCTGATGTTCAAGCTGGTTTTAGAAAAGGCAGAGGAACCAGAGATCAAATTGCCAACATCTGCTGGATCATGGAAAAAGCAAGAGAGTTCCAGAAAAACATCTATTTCTGCTTTATTGACTATGCCAAAGCCTTTGACTGTGTGGATCACAATAAACTGTGGAAAATTCTGAAAAAGATGGGAATACCAGACCACCTGACCTGCCTCTTGGGAAATCTGTATGCAGGTCAGGAAGCAACAGTTAGAACTGGACATGGAACAGACTGGTTCCAAATAGGAAAAGGAGTACGTCAAGGCTGTATATTGTCACCCTGCTTATTTAACTTCTATGCAGAGTACATCATGAGAAACGCTGGACTGGAAGAAACACAAGCTGGAATCAAGATTGCTGGGAGAAATATCAATAACCTCAGATATGCAGATGACACCACCCTTATGGCAGAAAGTGAAGAGGAGCTAAAAAGCCTCTTGATGAAAGTGAAAGAGGAGAGCGAAAAAGTTGGCTTAAAGCTCAACATTCAGAAAA
>NW_024071454.1:0-7450 GCF_014754425.2 Oryx dammah
CACGCGCCTGGAGGGAGGAGTCAGGCTGCTGTGGGGTCCCGCCTCCCGCCCCGCCCGAGCGGTGAGCTGGAGAGATGCGCCCATCCCTGGCGGGTGGCAGGTGCTGGCCGCAGCGGTGGCGCTCGGGGTCCTGGCCTTCTCGGCCAGACTCTGCCCAGAGCAGCCCCACGCCGGGCCGGCTCACGGGACCAGGAAGCGTCTCCCTGCCAGCGCCATCGAGCTGTTTTCACAGAAAGACAAACGCCCCAGGTATTTATTGCTTCAGTGTCCACCCCACACCCTCCCTCGGGCCCACTCACCCTTCCTGCCCTTCTGTCAACAGGAAGGCGTAGGGAGTCAGGTAAAAAACGGAAAAGAAAAAGGTTAAAACCCACCTAACGTGGCCAACCAGGTAGGAGCCACCTGCCCGCCGCGCTGCCATCCTGGGGTGGGAGGCGCAGCGCCCGATCGCTCCGTGAATCACCCACAGGCGAGGATGCGCCCTGATTGGCCCTGATCCGTCCGCGAGCTTCCGCTGTCTGTCCGGCCGGGCTGCGGGTCTCCACGCTCCTGTCCTCTGCCCCCTCTCCTGCCGCTCGGGACGCCTGGCCCCCAGCCCCCTCCTGCTCAGGGGCCCCCGCTCTGGCTTTGGTCCTCGTTGATTGGGAGGCAGAGGTCATAGGAGTGGGCTGATCTGGGCTCCCCAAGCAGCAGTGGAGAAGCTCCTGTGTTGAATTGCTGGGACCACACAGACAGCTTACTCACTCCTTTGACAGATGGAAAAACTGAGGCTCACTGGGATCACAGATGAGACTTGTTGAAGGCTGGATAGATCCTGTCTGAAATGCTTTGTAAACATGTAGGGCTGTTGGTTGCTGTATTGGAAATTGTGTTTGGCTGCGAACAACACCCTAGAAATAAGGGCGAGATGAGGTAGAGACCAGAGCAGGTATGGCAGTCTCAAAGTACCATCAGACACCCACCTCAGGACTGGTGATGTCCGTTCTCAGCCTCGTGGCCTGAGATGGCTGCCACAGTTCCAGAAGTTGTGTTACACTCCAGGCTGGAAGAAAGATTATGGTGGGGAGAACAGGGAAAGGACCCAGTGACTTTTGCTTTATCTCACTGGCCACCCCTCCTCTCTAAGGGGGGGTCTGGGAAAAGTGGTCTTTTCGAGGGGCTTCCCAGGGCAGGTGGGTGTGGGCAACTGCAGTCGTCATGGAGGGAGGCAGTGTTGAGTCTTCCCGGTCCTTCCTGTTGGACCGTCTGCCTCTGGAGAGCCTGGTCCTTGCTCCTGGGCATGTGGGAGCCCATGGCATCCAAGACAAATAGTTGTGAGAGGAACTCTTAGCGACAGGCACCTGGGAACCCAGGGCCCAGCTGAGAGATGTGTAGCTGCAGAACCTGACCAGGCCAGGAGCATCTGAGGCCTGTTGGCCAGGTCCGCTCGGGAGGCTCCTCTGGGAGGAAAGGCCCATGTAGACAAACCTTGAAGCAGCCCCCAGCTGCTCAGCCTTGGCTGTGGGTCCTGAGGTGTGCAGGGGCTGGTCTGTGCCTGCCTATGCGTCCCGGACTGCAGCCGCTGGGCTTAAGCCTCCATGGGCCAGCTGGTGACAGGCCCCAAAGGGAGAGAGCCATCCCCACCTCCCTGCTGGCATTCGGGCTCTGGGCATGTGGCACAAATGCTGGGATGAGCAATAGGCAGGCAGTGGGGGGCAGGGAAGAGCTGCTGCACGCTCAGGCCCCTGTACCCTGCCTAGTCACAGAGCCCCCTGTGTCTCACTGGTGGCAGCCAGAGGCAGGATTGCCTCATGGCCCAGAGTGGCTGCTGGAGCACCAGAAGTCACACCAAGCTGTAAGCCAGAAGAAAGAGAAAGGTGAGGAGAAAAGCAGAAGAACCCTTCTGGGCCTCAGTTTTCCCCATCTGTACAATGGGAGAATGGGGCTTGCTCTGAAGCTGTGTTCTATGAGATCCCAAGAGCCGAGTTCTGGTCAGGATGTTACAGAAAGGGTAATGGGGCATATTTGATTTGAAAAATTTAACAAAGGCTTTAAATCCCGCAAGCTACCACGCAGCGTGTGTGCGTGCGTGCCATGGTGGCGTTCGTGAGCTCGTGGCCTCTCAGTGTCCGTCTCTCTCCTGCCTGCAGATGTGAGGTGAAGATCAGCCAGCTGCCCTCTCCCGGGACACGGATATACATGGCGTGTTACATTCCTGAACCTACTATGTACGGTGCTTCCTGCCAGCGTGGTCTTTGTTCTCCTCCGTGAAAACTGTCTCCATGCACGCTTTGGAGAACAAAGAGACAGTATACGTTGTTCATGTAACATCAAAGCGAGTATTGTAGCACTCGGTGAAACAATGAGACGCTTCCTTGTCAAAAAAAAAAAAAAAGAGCAAACAAAACCACGAAACACGACAAACAGAACTCACAAAAGCATCTGAGCAGTTGCCGGAGCGGAGGGACGCCCCGAGGGGCGGAGGGGCCGACGTCGCAGCGGGCTGGACCTCTGTCCCGGTGGCCACAGGTGCTTCTGCCGAGGGTGCAGAGCCTGCTTTCTGAAGGCTGCGCTCGGAGGCCGCGGGCTCTGCAGGCGCACGCAGGAGCCAAGACTGTCTGGGAAACCACATCTCCTTGCCGTAGTGTTTGAGTCTTATCCAGAAACCTCCCTGAGAGCCTTAAGTGGATTTTTTTTTTACATCATAAAGTGATTATTAAGCTTTCCTTTTTACTCTTGGCCTAGCTTTTTTTTTTTTTTTTAATTATCTCTTTGGAAGACATTTACACCGATAACACCAGGCTGCTGTAACAGTGAGGACAGTGGGACGGCACCTTTCCTAGCAAGATGCAAGCGAATGAGATGTATCACAATAAACATGGTAAACCCACCTATGCACCACTTCCTAAATGTTTCTGGCTTTACGTGTTTCTTCCTTGCCCGGTCTCACCTGCCTTTTAATTTAAGCCATTTCGAGAGGACTGCGTGAAGCAATCACACGCCGTTCCCCAGCCTCCTGCCTGCGCGGCCGGGCCTGAGGACTTGGCCTTCCCGAGCAGCGGTCTGGGGTTGCTCCCTGCTGCTGCCAGTGTTTGGACAGAAACTAAACTCTTATTTTTGGTAAGACGTTATGCTTTATGTGTATTCAACAGAAATTCTGTGTGGTGTTGTTTGATTTTGTTTTTTTTGTAAAGGTGAAGTTTGTATTTTTGTCTAATATTACCAAGTTTTATATACCTGAGAGCCTGCCATGGTTTTTTTCGTTTTGAACCAAAAGAAAAAAAACAAACCCACCAAAATGCATTCACGGTGAGAAGCGTTTGTGGCCTATGGCCTGGGTGCTGGAACTCCAGGTGGCGCCCAGGAGGTCCTGGTGTCCTGGGCCTGCCTCCGGGATTCTGGAACCTAGAGGACCAGGCCGAAGAGCTGCGCCGGCGTCGTAACCTCACAGAGGCACAGCAGCGCACCCCACCAGACGCCAAATGGGCCTGGACCGCAGCGTCTGCTGCGCCTGCGAACCGGGTCAGCACCGTGTTGCCCGCGGCCTGCCGCCCCGTCCTCCTCGTCTCGGAGCTCGAGTGACCATTGGGACCCTTCTGTTGCCCTGGGGCTGTCTGTGGTGACAGGAAGCGTCTCGGGACTCACCTGTCCGTGGGGAGTCTTCCACGTTAAGCAGCATCGTCCACGCGCGGCTGCAGGACGCCTTTGAGCGAGCGTGTGGGGGCGTGGTCGTGGGCTGTGGCCCCACCCCATGGGGACCACCCCCGTGCAGTCCCAGGAGGGGTGTCCGGAGGGGTGCGCGATCCTGTGCTATGGATACGTGTCTGATGTGATATGTACAAACGTGATCTGTGTATTTGCATCTGGTGAGATGCCCAGAACCCTGCTCACTTACTCTTCCTTTGGGCAAATGCGTCTGATGGTCTGTCCATTAAAGCAATGGCGCAGAAAGGCTTGGTGTGCTCTTGGGGGAGAGGAACGCCCGGGAAGGGGAGGGGCCCTGAGCAGCCGCGGGGAGGATGTTGGTGGGAGGCGGCCACCCTCAGGACTGAGGGTCTCGGCCCACTCTCCGTTCCCAGATAAAGGCAGAAGGCCCTGAACGCTGGCCCCTGCCCAGTGCCCGTCCAGCTCCAGGACTCCTGGGAGGCCGTGCCATCGACCCCCGAGGGGTCCAGGTGGTGCGCTCAGCTGGCTCAGCTCCCTTGTCCCCCATCTGTTGTGAATTTCCCTGGAAGCTCTAGACAGAAATGGGGAGAACAGGCCCCCCTAAGGAAGATGTGGCCGTATAGTGGGGTGCTGGGCCTCCAAAATGGAGCCTGTGAAGGGCTGGGGAGCAGAACGCTTGTTGTAGGGGGCATCCAGGGGTCAAATGGTGAAGCAGGGAGTTGGGCTCCATCCCGGGAGCCTTGGAAGCGCCCATCAGAGCTGTCTGCCCGGGTTGTGCACCTGTGAACACACACAACTCCTGCAGGGCCCTTCCCGTGGCCTTGGGGGAGGTGGGAAGGAAGCCGGGGACACCACTGTGGTGCTGAGTTTGTGAGTGGGAGGGCCCCAGCAAAAGCGTGAGTGCAGGGCCGTGCTCAGCCCCGGAAGCACCGCGGCCACCTGCCGGCCTCCCCACCCCAGCCCTCTCTGAGAGTGCAGTCTGAAACCTGGGGTGGGCTTTGGGCCCTGCCTGGCTGGGAAGTACCCCCAACCTCTGTGCTTTCTGCTTTCCCCCCACCCTGGCCTCATGACCCCCCACCCTGGCCTCGTGACCCCCCACCCTGGTCTCGTGACCCCTCACGCTGGCCTCGCCAGTTCTGTCTATTCCGTGGGGTATCAATTGCAGCTGAGTCTCGGGGCTCAGGCTGGGTGGGCGGCCCAGGTGAAGGAGCCAGCATTTTTGGAGGCCAGTGGACAGCTGTCCCCCTGTGGGCCCCTGGCCTGAATAGGCAAGCTAGTGCCCTGCGCTGCCCAGGCTGGGGAGGGCTGTTTCCCCAGCGGTCCATCTGCAGACCCCGGCTCAGGTGCTGCGGGCCGCTGAGTGCTGAGTGTGGAGTGTGGGAACGTGGCTCAGCCTGGCTCTTCCCTGCCAGGACCACCTGGCCCTGTGACCTTGGGTGACCTTGCATGTGACCTTGGCAGGTGGGTTCCCTGCTGTTGATTGGACAGCTGTGCTGGTCTCCTTGGTGAATGTAAGGGCTTGGCCCAGAGCAGACGCTCCAGAAGGACTCATGGGGCTCCCGACCCTGAGCGGGAGCAAGAGGAGCTAGTCTCAGATGGGGGAGCGTCTGCTGGGGCTGTGGGCTGATGGACCCCAGGACCGCTGATGACAGCCCGCCAGGCCCGCTTCCTCAGTGGGGCTGGGCTGAGCGTGAGAGAGCAGGGCCTCCGTGGAGCTTCCGCCCATCGGGGCCGCCTGCCCGCTCGTGGCTCCTTTCTAGGCGTCCCCTCACCAGCCTGGGACCCTGGGAGGCAGGGCCAGGGCCTGAGTCTTTTCTGGGCCCCCAAGGGGGGCCTGGTGGTCAAGTGAGCTCTTTGCTCAGAGCGTGCTCCTGTGTCCCTGGGGCTGCTCTGAGGGAGGAACCCGGGGTCACCCCTAGGCTGGAGACCAGGGCCCAGCCTGGCCCCGGGGGTCTGCAGCACGGGCAGGGCCTAGCTGTCACCCTACAGCGCCCCCACACCCCTCCACCATCGGCTGGAATCCATCCCCACCTGCTGCGGGGCCCTGTGATTCTGCAGAATAGAAAAGCAACTGTTAAGACCAGGCCCTTCAGCTGCCAAAATGTGGAGTGTTCGCCGTCTGCCCCCGGAACGCCAACCAGAGCCTGGCCCTGTGCCCCCGGCCGAGGCCCCTGCCTGGCACTCTGCGGGTGAAGCACCCCACATACCCCCTCCGGCCCCGCGGCCTGCGCTGGCACCTGCCCCTGCAGGGCTGGCCACCTCAGCCTCCACCAGGCACTGTGCTGTCCCGAAGGCCGCGTGTGGTTCTAGTGTGCAGGGTGGACAGACAGACGGAGACTTCTCCAGGTGGGGACACAGTGCAGGCCCCAGGCAGGCAGCCCAGCCCCAGCACCCACAGCCATCGTGCGGCCCCTGGGCCTCAGGCTGTCCGTCTGGGGACGAGGAACCCGGAGTTGCTAGCAGGCCCCTGAGCCCTGGCCTGCCCTCTCTGCACCTCTAGACTCTGGGCAGCCACGCCCTCTGCCCTCGCTCCTCCTGCTGCCCCTCTGGGGTGCTGGCCTCACGGACTTGGTGGACACTGCCCTGGGCAGTGCGGGTGTCTGATGCCTCCCTGCGTGCTTTGTGGGCTGGGCCTCCCTTGGGGCTCTCTCGTACTGGGAGCTGGGGTCCCTGCCTTTCCGTCTGGCGGCCCCGGCATCCTTCCTGCAGGCCCTCAGAGAGGGGGAGCGGGCAGAGCCCCCTGCCCTCCGGGCCCCTGGCTGCTCCGTGGAGGCTGTGTTTCTGGAGGGAGAGGGACGGCTGCGGGCTTGTCAGGACCTGTGCTCCCCAGGGTCGCTGGCATCTGCAGGGGGGCCCGCTGCCATGTCATATGGAGGCTCAGCTCAGCCTGTGGCCGCTGCGGACCCCGACCCCGGAGCCCTGTCCCTCGTCTGCCCCAGCCCCCAGCACAGCGGAGACCAGGAGCCCAGGTCCCCCACCACCCAGACTTCCTCCGGGGTGGGTGGTGGAAAAGCCAAACCCCGGGTTTTAAATGCAGAGGATGGTGGTTGTCGTTGCTGGTCCCTAGAGATGAGCTCCTTCGTTCATTCTTGTCCCCACAGATGCCCGCCGGGGCCGCCCCGAGGCATCAGACAGGAGCTCAGGGGCCTCACAAGGCCTCACTGTTGCTGGGCTGTTGTCAGTGAAACTGTTTACTTAATTTATTTTTTGGACTGTTCTTTGCTGGTGCGTATTGATCCCTGCAGCTGGTTTCTATATGATGTCCTACAGTCTTGTGGCCTTGTTTTTAGCTCTAACGTGTGTGTGTGTCTGGGTTTCCTGGCATTTTCCATGTACAGGATTGTGTCACCTTCCAGTAGGAGTAGCTGGCTACTTTCTTCTCGATCTATTTCTTTTTTCTTCTTTAATCGCCGGGGTGAGAACCTCCAGGATAGTGGGGAGAAGCTGGCAGAGCAGACATCATTGCCTTGCTCCTGATGGGGGAAACTTTTACATTTTTCTGCCTTAAATATGGTGCCAGGTGTGAGTTCCTTCCAGGGTAAGGGAGTTCCCTCCTGTTTCTAGTTTGCTGAGTGTTTAGCATGAAACGGTGTTCGATTTTTTCTGGGTGATGCTTTTTCCACAGTAATTGAGAGGATCATGTGTATTTTTTTATCCTGTGAACATAATGCATGTATATTGTGTGTGTGTACACACACACACACACACAGACACAGACACACACATAGACACAGACACACACAGACACAGACACACACACACAGACACACACACACAGACACACACACACACAGACACACACACA
>NW_024071455.1:0-7445 GCF_014754425.2 Oryx dammah
CCTTTGCTTTTCACCTCTCTTCTTTTCACAGCTATTTGTAAGGCCTCTCCAGACAGCCATTTGCTTTTTGCATTTCTTTTCCATGGGGATGGTCTTGATCCCTGTCTCCTTTACAATGTAAGGAACACATTCCATAGTTCATCAGGCACTCTATCTATCAGATCTAGACCCTTAAATCTATTTCTCACTTCCACTGTATAATCATAAGGGATTTTATTTAGGTCATACCTGAATGGTCTAGCGGTTTTCCCTACTTTCTTCAGGTGGTCAGGTATTCCCAATCTCTTGAATTTTCCAGCTTGTTGTGATCCATGGAGTGAAAGGTTTTGGCAATCTCAATAAAGCAGAAATACATTTTTTCTGGAACTCTCTTGTTTTTCACTAATTGAATGGATGGTGACAATTTGATCTCCGGTTCCTCTGCCCTTTCTAAAACCAGCTTGAACATCTGGAAATTCATAGTTCACATAATGTTGAAGCCCAGCTTGGAGAATTTTGAGCATTACTTTGCTAGCGTGTGAGATGAGTATAATTGTACAGTAGTTTGAGCATTTTTTGGCATTACCTTTCTTTGGGATTGGAAGGAAAACTGACCTTTTCCAGTTATGTGGCCACTGCTGAGTTTTCCAAGTTTGCTGGCAACTTGAGTACAGCAGTTTAACAGCTTTATTATTAAAATTTGGAATAGCTCACTTTGAATTTACCTTCACTAGATTTGTTCTTAGGAATGCTTCCTAAGGCCCGCCTGACTTCACATTTCAGAATGTCTTGCTCTAGGCAAGTGATCACAAGATAGTGGTTATATAATCCTTAGTACAGAGTTTAAGCTGAGTTGTTTATTAAAAAATCATCATCTCTGGGTTTAAAGAAAAAATGTTTTATGTGACTAATAAAATAAAAATGAAATAAATCACATAAAACTAAAAATGTTTTATGTGATTAATTAATGTAGAAAAAAAAATTGTCCTTTCCTCCTCCTTGAGAATTCCAGAACCCTATCTCCTCCTTGAGGGCCCCCAAACTTCTTATCAACCTACCCAGAAATTGACTCTCTCAGTAACTTTGATTTAAATAATTAAGTAATATACTCAAATCCTCATTTATTAAATTTTTTTGTGTTTTTTTTTTTAATCAAATATTACATGCCTGGTGATGGGGTTAATACTGTAATTAATTTGAAGATCCATTGACTTGCAACCTTTCAATCTGTCAGGGAGATTTTTAGGCAAATGAGAAATTGAACTGTCATGCATATAAAGTAATTCATTTATTGAAGTTAGCATAAGATAAAGAAAGGAGAAAATAGCAATATAAATAGCAAACACTATGGAATTCTAAGATAATAGAGGCAAATATTTATCAATGTGATAATGCTGAGCTCTAAATGTTGGGAAATATTTGTGGAGATAGTGGGAATTGAGGAAGGATATACTGTGATTTTACGGTTAATTTTGTGGCAGGTTCACTCTGCCTTAGCAAAAGATTTAACTTTGACAAACGGGAGGAGGATACTGTCTGAACCATAATCACCTGTAAGAATTTCCAAAATGATTTATGCTCTCTTTTCTCTGATTTGAGACTCACTATTTAAATGAGATATCATTTATTGTGTAATTTTAGCTAACTTTCAAGTCTGTTTAAGTTCAAAGCAATAGTTAATTTTCTTGGTCATGGGATGTATTGAAGTTTTTTAATAACAATCTTTTAAAATATTAGAATCAAAAGTGAAGTGTACTCTGATAAGTAGATATATACATAGGCATGGTGAACATTTGGAAAGTAATGAAAATAATGCCAGATTAAATGAATATCTGGGAAAATTGTTTGATAATCAAAAAGGAAAGGTGAAACGTGAGAAATATTTTCTTAAGACTGTGTTTTATGATTTTATAACATAATGGTGTTTGGCATTTACAATTAGGTACTCTGTAGTAGAAACTTTAAAAAAAAATTTTAATTGTTTAAAATGACAAACTTGTTTCTTAGGCTGGTTCAGCTACTACTGCTCTGTAAATGTTTTGGTGCAATACAAATACACATACTTTATTTTTTCCTTAATGAGTCAGATTCCTCTCTCAAACCACAATCATTCCCAGAATCCAGATGGTGTACTAACTTTTAGAATTTAGTAGTTCCTATTTTTAGAAACAAGTAGATGACAATTAGATAGTAGAACTAATAAAAGTCAATAATGGTTCATTATCAAAATTTAGATACTTTCTATTACACATTGCAAATTTTGTGAATAATCATAACAGATTTCAAAGGATGAGTGTTGGTTTATTCTTTTACAATATGACTTCTATATAGAATATATAGGCATAGGATATACTAGAAATACTGGATAATTACTGCAAAAGAGTATTTCATATGTTTAAATAGTCTTTTAATAGAGTACATTTATCCAATGCTGTTTCTGAAATAAACTGAATCTCCAAATGCTTTAAAAAATCAGACATTGACCTTTTTCTGTTGTTAATTATGCACTCGATAATTCTAGTGATTGTGCATTTTAGAAACTTCATAATTACAGTTATAAAACAAAACAGAAAGCAGTTATTTTATCTAACACTTGTGTTTTCATCTTAACTCTGAGTAATTAAAAGTCAAGGGATTAATTACTCAGAATTTAGGTCATTTAAAATGAAATAGGTTTTAATAAATATGTTAAAGTATGGTCATTCGAAAGAGAAAAAAAGAAACTGTTGAATGTGGAAGATTTTGGTATTTCAATTCAATCCTCTGTAAAGCATCCAGGTGTTTTTCTTTCTTTCTTTTTTTTTTTTTTTCCATTGTATAGAAAAATAAAACATAGGAAAAAAATTGGAAAAATTTCTATCTTGTATTTACTTTGGTAGAACAAATGGCTAGTTTTCCACCACATCTATTTTTAATCTAGGTACTCCGTAAGTAAATATTATAAGTTTGAGGGATGTAGTAGTGAATAAAGGCAAATGTTCTTGTACTGAACAAGCTCATAATCTGAACAGGGTAATTTAATTAGTCAGCTTTTAGCCTTGCCACAGGAAATGGGAAAGCTGTATAGTCCCACTCGACTTGACAGAAAGGGTTACTTATAATTGAAGCCAAAATTTAGAATGAAAACCTTTGGGTTCAAAAATGAAAAGTAGATTTGTGTGTAAGAATATTAAGCACTTTCCCTGAAACCATTCTTCTGTGAGACCTAGTGCAAAAGGTTGGATGTTTTTGGAGTCTGATACAGTGGGTTCAAGCCACAGATCCATAATCTACAAGCAGGCATATATATTTTAGGGATTAGCTAACATCTCTGTTTTCTCAGATCTGTTCTATGACATATTAAAAGATTATTAGAAGCCTTAAATGATAAAACGTGTGTAGAGGGTGTGACAGAGCTCTTGGCATACGATAGATTTGAAAAAAAAGGTTTGAGGTAATCTGTATTGGTAAGATTTATTTACAGAGACAATTTGTAAAAGCAAAAGGAAAAATGGGATTTAACTGCGGGCCTTCCTGATAATTTGTGATACAACTTTGGTCATACAACTTCTAGATCCTAATCCCTCAACTACTAGATAGAAAGTTTAACACTTATTTAACAAACTCAAATCGTTATTGTAAGATCACCCTAGAAAAGACTGAAAATGATTTATAAACAATAAAACATACAATTTCAAAAGCATCATATATTTTATTTGCTTTTTTCTCAACGCAGTGTTTCAAAAGTACGTATTTCAAAGTTATATCCATTTTCATTTCTTTCTTGATACTTTGTCTCCCTCTTAGTTTTTCTTCTTGCTAGTCTGGTCTTAATCACATTCTCACCCTTTAATTCTTTGTTCTAATGTGCATTGATTTGTAATCTTTCATCTTAAACTAGAGCATACCTTCTAGGTTTTTCCCCATATTTCCTCAAGGAACAGAACACACAACCCCATAAATGTGTAATACACCTACCAACATTCTCTTTTCCTGTTCTGTCACAGGAAATTCAGACTTCTCATATAGAGAATGGCAGCTATTTATCACATTGATAACAACAGCCTACATTTCTTGAGCTCTTATTGTGTGGTAAGTAATTTGCTAAATATTTTTATGCACAAACGTAATTTGATTCTCACAATAACCTTGTAAGGTTGAAATTTAGTCATTTAAATACCTTGCATAATAATTAGACCAAGAAGTCTGATTCTAGTTATTCCAGGGTTTAGTGCTTGAATATTACATGACATTTATTTTTAATAGAGAAAATTCCAAAACCATAGTTGCCTTTCATATTGATGAATGAAATTATGAAAGAATATTTGGACAATTTAATTGTATTTATTATTTTTAACTGAGTTATTTTTGCAACTGCATGGCATGCATAATATATGTTCTACAATAAAAACAGGTAGAATATATATTTACTCTTTTATTTACTATTATTTATTATTTACCTTTATATTTACTCTTATTCTGTTAGTCATGATGTTAGTTTTTCTAAAAATAAATTTACCTTTGTGACTATCACTCTAGAAGTGATTTCTTTCACAGTTTTTATCAGCACACTAGAATAATTAACCCAGAAAACATTTTTATTTGTACTATAAATACAAATAAAGATGACATTGGATAAAATACAGATAACAATCAGATTCTATCCAGAGAAGAACTGACTAGAGGTTATTAGGTAAATATTATCAAATAACAAAACTGTGTAAATAATCAATAATATCAAACATTTTCTAGGATAAGATCAGCTTCCATGTTAGCCCTTTTTTTAATAAAAACTTCAAGGCTCTCATTTGATTTTCACTCATAGCAACCAAAATACGTGTTTTTTTTTTTTTTTTTAAGTTTTCATTTAAAAGTTACCTGCACAGCAAAATGCCCGGCACACAATTTATCTACCTAGAGAAGATGAAGGACTTAACTAGCCCTATGTGACTGGAAACTCTGGCTTTAGGAAGTCTCCCAGAAATACAGCCTGGTAAGCCACCACTCTGTCTCTCACATTGTTATTATATAAATGCAATATTTTTGTTTTTGTTTTGTTTTTTCTAAAGAAAGACTGAAATTGGCTATTTTTACCTTGAGACAATGCATTTTAGATGGAAACAATATTATTTTTTCTGTCAAAAAACATTTTATCTAAGCACATTGAGTACACTTCACTAAATCAGCACAAATGACTATAAGAGCAAATCAAACATCTACAAATCTAGATTTTATTAAAAATAGGAAAACTCCTGTAGGTGGAAATGTTATGTAGGCATATATGAGGTGGGAATAATTGTAAGAAAAAAATAAAATTAAAAAATGCTAATTTTCCCAATATAAAAATCATCATTTTAATAAATGCTCAGTAAGTATGGGTAATAGAGCACTGACTAGTGGCGTTTTGTTTTGTTTTCTTTTACTACTCTGTGTATATCAGTTCAGTTCAGTTCAGTCGCTCAGTCGTGTCTGATTCTTTGCGACCCCATGAATTGCAGCACGCCAGGCCTCCCTGTCCATCACCAAATCCCAGAGTTCACTCAGACTCACGTCCATCGAGTCAGTGATGCCATCCAGTCATCTCATCCTCTGTCGTCCCCTTCTCCTCCTGCCCCAATCACTCCCAGCATCAAAGTCTTCTCCAATGAGTAAACTCTTTGCATGAGGTGGCCAAAGTACTGGAGTTTCAGCTTTAGCATCATTTCTTCCAAAGAACACCCAGGACTGATCTCCCTCAGAATGGACTGGTTGGATGTCCTTGCAATCCAAGGGACTCTCAAGAGTCTACTCCAACACCACAGTTCAAAAGCATCAGTTCTTTGGCACTCAGCCTTCTTCACAGTCCAACTCACACATCCATACATGACTACTGGAAAAACCATAGCCTTGACTAGACGGACCTTAGTCGCCAAAGTAATGTCTCTGCTTTTGAATATGCTATCTAGGTTGATCAAAACTCTTCTTCCAAGGAGTAAGCATCTTTTAATTTCATGGCTGCAGTCACCATCTGCAGTGATTTTGGAGCCCCCCAAAAAATAGTCTGACACTGTTTCCACTGTTTCCCCATCTATTTGCCATGAAGTCATGGGACCAGATGCCATGATCTTCGTTTTCTGAATGTTGAGCTTTAAGCCAACTTTTCACTCTCCTCTTTCACTTTCATCAAGAGGCTTTTTAGTTCCTCTTCACTTTCTGCCATAAGGGTGGTGTCATCTGCATATCTGAGGTTGTTGATATTTCTCCCCTGTATATATATACATATATATACACAAACAACATGATCACCTATATTACAAAATAATACAAACAGGTGATTCACATAAAAAGTCATATCATTAATACATAGACTGGTAGCTGAGTTGGTAAAGAATCTGCGTGCAGTGTGAGAGACCTAGGTTCTATTCCTGGGTAAGGAAGATCCCCTGGAGAAGGAAATGGCAGCCCACTCCAGTATTCTGCCCTGGAAAATCCCATGGACAGTGGAGCCTGGTGAGCTATAGCCCATACAGTCACAAGAGTCGACACTACTTAAGCCCATACAGTCACAAGAGTCGACACTACTTAGAGAGTAAACCACCACAACAATAAATAGACAGAAAGGTTTAATTTTGCTTATAATTGCAGCAATAAAAATTAAAACTACAACAAAACAACTTTTAAATTAGAATGCCATAATTAAATCATTTTATATTTATCACTATTGATGAGAGAGCATGGGTTTGAACACTCCTGATTTATTGGTAATGCATTAAAAACATGTGATCTGTGGAGTATTTTTGGAGAGTGGTTTATCTCTAGCCTGCCACAGTTCAAATACAAAAAAAAAAAAAAATTTTTTCCTCAGTGGTAGAAACTGAAGCGAAAAAATGTTATTTTTACATTCTTAAAATTTAAGATCAAATGTGGAAAAATATAATATTTATAAATGAAGGAATGGTTAAATACATTATTTATAGTTGTAAAGTATAAATGGCCTTTAAACAATTAGATTGTAAGTTCTAGTATGGGAATATTGTCCACATATCTGGAAAAGCTCAATAAAATACAGAGTGTTGGTAACATTAAGACAATTTTTATGAGAAAGGAAAGAAAAAATTTCATGTGTAGATAGTCTTAGGCTATTGTTCAAAGATGGAGAAGCTCTATACAGTCAACAAAAACAAGACCAGGAGCTGACGGTGGTCCAGATCATGAAATCCGTATTACCAAATTCAGATTCAAATTGAAGAAAGTAGGGAAAACCACTAGACCATTCAGGTATGACCTAAATAAAATCCCTTATGATTATATAGTGGAAGTGAGAAATAGATTTAAGGATCTAGATCTGATAGACAGAGTGTCTGATGAACTATGGAATGTGTTCCTTACATTGTAAAGGAGACAGGGATCAAGACCATCCCCATGGAAAACAAATGCAAAAAAGCAAAATGGCTGTCTGGGGAGGCCTTACAAATAGCTGTGAAAAGAAGAGAGGTGAAAAGCAAAGG
>NW_024071456.1:0-7440 GCF_014754425.2 Oryx dammah
TTTAGGAAAGAGTTCATGTACCTTCAAACAGGAGCTATTTCTCCTGATTTCCCTTGTATTTTCCTACCCAGAATGCCATGATCAAGGCTCCAAGGGTGTTAAAGTAGGTAAAGCAAATGATAAATCTGTAACCTTGGCCAGCTGAATAGCTTGGAAGCCAGAAACATATCTTGACATTTCACTCCACCCAGCAAGACATCTGAAGCTGGGAGTATTCTCCTCTCTAAAATATGAAAGATAAGGAAGCAGGCTTTTTTAAGTTATTGGTGTCAGTTCTTTCCAGGAAAGGTCCTCCTTGAGCTCTTGCAACAAGAACATTCATACCCAAAAATATTCATCTCAAGGAAAACAATAACCACTTATTTAAGAGTTTCTGAAAAGCCTAGACATTTCCCTCAAACTTTTTGTGGTGGCCTTGCACTGTCAAGGCTTCGCTTGTGGTTCACACCGTAAAGAATCTGCTTCCAATGTGGGAGACCCAGGTTTGATCCCTGGGTGGGGAAGGTTCCCTGAAGAAGGAAATGGCAATCCACTCTGGTATTCTTCCTGGAGAATCCCATGGACAGAGGAGCCTGGTGGGCTGTGGTTCATGGGGTGGCAAAGAGTCGGCACGACTGAGTGACTATGCTTTGCATTCTTAAGGGGATATCAGTGGCCAGAACCAGAAAGAAACAAGAAAGAGCTGTATGAATGGCTGGTGCAGGGTAAGGTCAAGTGAATCTGGAGAGGATACTGGGAATTGCTACATTGTGAGGAAGTACAGGCATACTTTGTTTTATCCCATTTCCCAGAAAATTGCATTTTTTATACATTGAATGTTTGTGACAATGCCGTGTCAAGGAAGTCTATCAATGCCATTTTTAATAGCCCTTGCACATTCACTGTTTTTGTGCCAAACTGCAGTAATTCTCAGATTAGTTCAGAATTTCACCGACAAACAATTTGAAGGTCTAGATGACCACTGGTGTATTTTAGCAATAAAGTATTTTTAAAATTAAGGTATATATGTATGGTCAGACCACTCAGGATGATTGTTCTCTTGCTCTGTATATCCCCTGCCCCACCAGTATACCCTATGCACATGATTGGCTTTTCTCTGTACCTGTCCCAGGCCCCAGATTTGATC
This sequence comes from Oryx dammah, assembly GCF_014754425.2. Classification (NCBI taxonomy): domain Eukaryota; kingdom Metazoa; phylum Chordata; class Mammalia; order Artiodactyla; family Bovidae; genus Oryx; species Oryx dammah. The sequence goes on from NW_024071456.1 coordinate 1,127, forward strand.
TTCTTTATCAAAGGCTTGGTAAAGAGCGTGTCCCTCTACTGCTTTCCATGATAACTAATGAGCCCACCTGATCTCACTCCCACTAGGACTAGCAATCTCCTCCCCCACCCGCCTCTCCCTCCTTCCCCATTCCCCACCCTCTACTCCCCACCCCTCCATTGCTCTCAGAATGCAGCCTGTCACCACCTACCCCCAGTGCACCACACATGGTGGGGTATTGCTCCAGGACCTTGCTTCAGACACGTAAGCGCCTCCCATCCATTAAACCATCCATGCCTCTGTTCTTTTTTTTTTTTTTTTATTGTTTGTGGATTTTTTGATGATGGCCACTCTGGTTGGTATGAGGTAATTTCATTGTAATTTTGATTTGCATTTCTCTAATAACTGGTCATCACTAGTATTTATAACTTTCACTCTTCATGTCATATTCCCTTTGCCTTAAGTACTTCAAATGGTTGTAGTTCTTTTTTTTTTATTTTTTTTTTGCTTTTTCATGCCTCTGTTCTTGAAGGCAGATTCTTTCTTTGGTCTTGAAGCTGGAAAAACAGGTCTTGTAAGCCTGCAGGCTACCACCCAACAATTGGTGGCAGGCAGGAGATGGCAGAAACTCCTGTGAGTGCCAAGATACAGGACGGGGGATGGGAAGTTATTGGGGGCATCCACTAGCATGTGGGGCCCAAAAGTTGCTGGCTGATCCTGAGGTGGCTGTTCACTAACCCATGGGGCCCAAAAGTTGCTGGCTGTAAACTCCAATTGTAGGGTATTCCTGAGGTCGCCATCCGCTACCATACGGTGCCCAAGAATTGCAGGGGGAATCCCAGAAGCAACAGGGAAATCCCTGGGTGCCTGTCCACTAGGACATGGGGCCTTTGGGTGGCTGTCCTTGTTGAATGGGGGCTGCCCAGAGGTCTGGAGAACAATGGCCTCTGCTAGCTCTGCTACTGTATCAAAGTGAGCCTTTTGTAATTTGTTAAGCCAGCTTTCTGGAAGGAATTGGTATTTTTTTTTCTCTTGTGCCTTTGTTATGTAAATGATCTACCTGGCTCTCTGGAACTATGGTCTGTGATTCTAAGAGTAAGGAGAAAAAGGTCAACTCTATAGAAATAATTGTATTTAGGTAACGTCTATCTAAGAACGTCTCCCTGGATTTTGGTAACTTGAAACTAAGTGAAGAGAATTCATGGACTTTCTGTGCTGTGTGCTTAGTGGTGTTGCTCTCTTTGGGACCCTGTGGGCTACAGCCCTCCAGGCTCCTCTGGCCGTGGGGATTCTCCAGACAAGAATACTGGAGTGGGCTGCTTAACCCTCCTCCAGGGGATCTTGCCAACCCAGGTCTCGGGCACTGCAGGCATTTTCTTTACCAACTGAACCACCAGGGAAGCCCAAGAATACTCGAGTGGGTAGGTAGCCTATCCCTTCTCAAAGGGATCTTCTGACCCAGGAATCGAACAGGGGTCTTCAGCTCTGCAGGCGCACACTTTACCAGCTGAGCTACCAGGGAAGCCCTGCAGGCAGGTTAGTAAGATATATAATATTATTTATCCTCCCAGCATCATTTGGACCTAAAGCTTCCCATGTGAGGACATTCTTTTCCTTTACTTCTCTTTGCAGTCCCTACTATAATTGAAATAAAATAGTATTGTTTTTATGTCCTCTATTGTGTAAGACTGAGAGTTTCCGTGCAGTAGGAACCTCATGTGCTTTATTCACTTGTATTCCTTGGTGAGAATTACACAGTCTGTCACATAGGTACTCAGTGTATATGTATAATATGAATGGAACGAATGAATAAACAAATGTAACCACCCATTCTGTAATAAAATTTTAAAATGAGGGTGTGGATTTTCATTTTTGAGTAAAGAAACTCATTTTCTATGATATAATAAATATAACAGTACAAATTTAATAACTAAAAATCATAAACATGTTTTAGAAATTTTATTGTGATATATAGATGAAATGTAACTTTACAAATTTCCTAATTTTTAAGTATGTTAGATGCAAGAAGGAATAAATAAATCAGCAACAGACGACATCAGGGCGGCATCATTTCAGCACTCATGCCCCTACAGCTGAATACTTTTATATCTACTTTCTTTTTACTACTGACAACGTATCAGCTAAAGTAATTCAATGAATTCGGTGGCTGAAGCAGAAATCAGAGTCTTCTGAAATGAACACAGGTGAATGTACGAGGATGATGTGGCATCTCAGTCGGCGAGAGTCATCAAGGTGAGTTCAGATCTCTGCCCATCTTTGTTAACCTTTTTTGCAAGGTGGTTGATGAAGTGAGGGCTCTCATCATCTCCACTCTGATGATTTCCCAGGCGCAGTCACTGTATCCCTTCTCTTGCAGGTAGTCATGGATGCCCTGGAAGTACTTCTTCATGGTCACAATGGGGCCCATCTTTCCCAGCCCAGAGTCTTCCTCTCCCATCACCTGCCCCAGGCAGGTGTCCAGGTCGTCCAGCTGCTGATGGAGTCCAGTGCAGAGTTGCTCCAGGAGGGTGGTGTCCCAGGCAGCAGAGGAGCGCTCTGTGTGGAAGAGGCTGAAGCTCTGCTGGAGCATCTCGTGGAGCACAGAGATGGCCTGGGCCTCCTGGAGCTGGCCGCCCTCCACCATCTCCTGGGGGAAAGCAAGGTCTTTTCTATCCTGCAGACAGAAGCGAGGGGAGAGTCTGTTCATTCGGGCCAGGAGCCTGAGGTTGTCCTGGGCATTTAGCATGTGGTTTTCAGACAGGTAACAGCCCAGAGATCCTCCCGGGCCGTAGCTGACCAGCACCAGGGCCATCAGTAGAGAGAGCAAGAAGGCCGTGGGGAAGATGCAGCTGCCGCCGGGCTGGCTGAGATGGGGTCTGGGCGAACCTTCAGGTAGGTTCTCTGATGACGATCGTTCTAAGCAAGGCTTTAAATAGGGAAGACGGTACTCATTATCCGAAAATTTCTCTCTCACTTTGTTTGTGTTTTCATTTAGATATTTTCTACTTGACCTAGAAAATGTAGTCAATCTAAACTCTTAATTTTTACAGTAGAAGTTTAATTTTCCCAATGAAATTTGATTTGTCAATATAAATGTATATCAATTAAATGAGAAACTAAATAAAGGCTGAAGTTATGTAAGTATGGAAAGACTTATAGACGTGTACATAGTTAGGCACAAATTTAGGTATAATATATATAAACATTCCTTTTGTTTATCTTATGTCAGGAACATAATTTTCCCTTGATTCTTAACTGCATTTTTCCCTCCTTATCTTACACATAGGAATGCAGAGTCACTCAGGCCATATTGATTTTTGTATTTTCTTTTCTGTCTCACAGAGGATAAGCCTGTAATTAAGGGTGAATGAACTACTCAGGTGTTTCTGTTCTTTTGAGAATATTCATTCAGGTTCCTGAGATTACATTTCACTGGGGCCACCAGGTCATGTGAGTGGAGTATCTCCTGCCATATCGGTAAACCAGGATGACACAGTCATCAAGAGTTTCCAGCCCTCCAGGGTGCTCAGGAAGGGGGAATACACCTGTGGGCTCAGTTCAGTTCAGTCGCTCAGTCGTGTCTGACTCTTTGCAAGCCCATGAATTGCAGCACACCAGGCTTCCCTGTCCATTACAAACTCCCGGAGTTCACCCAAACTCACGTCCATCGAGTGGGTGATGCCATCCAGCCATCTCATCGTCTGTCATACCCTTTTCCTCCTGCCCCCAATCCCTCCCAGCAATAGAGTCTTTTCCAGTGAGTCAACTCTTCGCATGATGTGGCCAAAGTGTTGGAGTTTCAGCTTCAGCATCAGTTCTTCCAAAGATCACCCAAGATTGATCTCCTTTAGGATGGACTAGTTGGATCTCCTTGTAGTCCAAGGGACTTTCAAGAGTCTTCTCCAACACTACCGTTCAAAAGCATCAATTCTTCAGCGCTCAGCTTTCTTCACAGTCCAACTCTCACATCCATACATGACCACTGGAAAAACCATAGCCTTGACTAGATGGACCTTTGCTAGCAAAATAATGTCTCTGCTTTTCAATATGCTATCTAGGTTGGTCACAACTTTCCTTCCAAGGAGTAAGCGTCCTTAAATTTCATGGCTGCAATCACCATCTACAGTGATTTTGGAGCCCCAAAAAATAAAGTCTGACACTGTTTCCCCAACTATTTCCCATGAAGGGATGGGACCAGATGCCATGATCTTCGTTTTCTGAATGCTAAGCTTTAAGCCAACTTTTTCACTCTCCTGTTTCACTTTCATCAAGAGGCTTTTTAGTTCCTCTTCACTTTCTGCCATAAGGATGATGTCATCTGCATATCTGAGGTTATTGTTATTTCTCCTGGCAATCTTGATTCCAGCTTGTGCTTTATCCAGCCCAGCATTTCTCATGCTGTACTCTGCGTATAAGTTAAATAAGCAGGGTGACAATATACAGCCTTGACGGACTCCTTTTCCTGTTTGGAACCAGTCTGTTGTTCCATGTCCAGTTATAACTGTTGTTTCCTGACTTGCAAATAGGTTTCTCAAGAGGCAGGTCAGGTGGTCTGGTATTCCCATCTCTTTCAGAATTTTCCACAGTTTATTGTGATTCACACAATAAAGACTTTGGCATAGTCAATAGAGCAGAAATAGATGTTTTTCTGGAACTCTCTTCCTTTTTCCATGATGGCAGTTTGGTTGTTGGCAATTTGATCTCTGGTTGCTCTGCCTTTTCAACAGCTACCAAATTGCAGCTAGTCCCTAAGGTGAGCCCAAGGCAACTCAGGATGTGAAAAAAGTGCAAGATGCTAGAAAATTCAAGGAAAACTGCCCCAGGAGAGCTGAGATGCAGAAAGAAATGTTTTCAGTGAGCCCAGACACTTGCGTCTTCCCATACAAAGGAAAAGTGCTAAATTCCTTAACTTGAGATAGCTGTTGTTCTTAAATTCTCAAAAATACTTTGATGTTCACACTATGTCCCCTTTATTGCAAATTCCTACGTAACCTGACTTTTCCCCTCTCCTCCTTGGAGCAATCTCTCAGGGTGAATTGATATACTGTCTCCTGAATTCCCACCAAATAAAACATAACTTTCAACTTTTATGTTGTCGTTATTTCTTTATTTTTTTAAATTGTTTATTTTAATTGGAGGCTACTTACTTCACAGTATTGTAGTGGTTTTGCCATACATAGACGTGAATCACACATGGATGTACATGTGTCCCCCATCCTGAACCCCCTCCCGCCTCCCTCCCTGTCCCATCCCTCAGTGTGGTTCCAGCGCACCAGCCCTCAGAGCCGTGTCACAGTCATTGCACCCGGACTGGCGATCTACTTCACATATGGTAAATTACATATTTCAATGCTATTCTCTTAAATCATCCCACCCTCACCTTCTCACACGGAGTCCAAAATTCGGTTCCTTACATCTGTATCTCTTTTACTGTTTTTCTTTCTGACTTATTTATTTCACTGTGTATAATAGGCTCCCGATCAACAGTCAGGAACAATATATGAGACAGCATGGTTTCTTTCAACCTGATTTTTATGGTAAATCTAGGGTCTTCCACAGGCTGTGCCAATACCCCATGAGGAATCCTGCTTCTTTTCTGATGCATGTACGTGTGAAGATTCTAATTCCAAGATAATTAATTGCCTCTCCAGCACCACCTCACTCACAAGGTGGTTATCACCTCTAGTAGCACTTTTCCTCTGGAATGAGTGTCCTCAACCAAATTCTCTGGGCCTCACCCATGAGGGCAGGCTCACCACATCCTGAGAACTTCAGAATTCTACTGTGGAAGGGCTTGTCTCTTTCTCTGCAAAATCATTCATCTTCCAGTATCCCCACCCTCTCCCTGGAGTGTTTCTGTGAAGGACCCGAGTTCTCAGTGATGACCTCCTCTTCTGACCTGTGTCCCCAGGTATCAAGGGTCAGCAGCCTAGATGCTGAGAGCTAAAGTGTGTTTTTGTCTATGTGTGTGTGTGTTAGTCTCTCAGTCGTGTCCGATTCGTTGTGTCCCTATGGACTATAGCCCGCCAGACTCTTGTGTCTATGGGATTTTCCAGGTAAGACTACTACCCAGGTGGTGGCATTATCCAATTGCAATAGTTACACTTTAGTAGGCCATTTTATTTTGCCACTGCAGCTTCTATCATTGAAACCTTTTAATTAAGCTATTGAACATTTGTTTTCCTCAGAATTTCCGAGTTGACTATAGGGAGTTCAGAGGTGGTATTACATATTTTTAGAAGCTTGTGTCACAAATCAGTGACCTTTAGCTGTTCATGCCGTACATCTGAATGTTGGGCTGACTTGTCTATCTATCTCTGTTTGGTGCTGAGAAT
>NW_024071457.1:0-7439 GCF_014754425.2 Oryx dammah
CTTGCCTTGTGTCTGCAGGGCCCCTGGAACACAGTGGAGAGGCAGGGTCTGCTCAACTGGTAGATTGAAGAGCAGAGTGGAGAGCTTCCTTGTCCCCCAACGAACAGACCCCGAGCTGGAGGATCAGGGGAAGAACAGGGGCTCGTCAGCTCAGGTCCCTTTCCCTGAGAGCGCCTCACTGCTCCCTGGGCAGGCACTCAGCTCAGACCGGCGCTCCTGCAGGAACAGGCGTGCTCTCCCTCAGGGCCAGAGTCAGACCCACTGGGGAAGAAGGGGCAGGACAGTGGTCATTATGGGGCAAAGGACTGGAGTCCCCAGCGTGTCCCATACGGAGCCCGGGTTCTTCCAGCCCCGGACCTGTCCTCCCGGGGAAGCCGAGGGACACTTGCCTCCTGAGAGTCTGAAGCCTCCGCTCTCAGCCTCTGTCTGTTGGTGCACAGAAGCTGCCCTTATACCGGGCTTTGGGGAAGTGGGAAGAGGCCAGCGGGATTGCCCCAGGTTTGGGGGTTGGACAGCGGGGCTGATAAGAGGTTGGCTCAGTCTTCCCACCCTGGGGCCCTGCTCTCTGCTGGGACGGGAGGGCCCTGCCTCCTGTTTGAACACAGATGTCCTAACACCCTAGTATGCTCCTTTAGCCCCCATGACTACAGTCCAGACTGAATTTTTATCAGTGCCCTAAACGGTCCAGGTCTGAACAATCCTCTTCAGTCCCAGAAGCAGCCTTCCCTGGGTCAGCTTTCCAGCAAATGCCGTGGAGGATCCAGGGAGCGGGGAGCGCAGGCGGAGGAGGGGGAGGCTCAGGGGGGCCCGGCCTCCCGAGTTTTGGTGTGGGCCATGTGTGCGTGCTTCCTGTGCGGCACATCCCGAATCCTCACCTTCCTAACCTCGGTCCCAGGAGAACGTGCGATCAGCCCGACTTCACTGATGAGCAGAATGAGATTCAGAGAGGGCCGGTGACCTGCCAAGGTTGTGCGGGAGGTAGGGGAGCTGGGATACTAACCTCTGAGGCTGAAACCTTCTCTCTCTGTCTCTCTGTCTGTCCCCCTCTTCCCCTTCTTCACTCTCTTCCTGTTTCTCCCCCTCCCTCTCTCGCTCCGTCTCTTTCTCTTAATGTGTGAAAACTTCATGCTCTTTCCTTCATGCCATGGCTCTAGCTAAAGGTCCTCAGCCTTCGTCTCTTTCCTACTGGGAGTCAGATCATTCTGTTTTGGAGGCTGGGGGCGTGATCTGTCCTGTCTCATAGAAAGCTTCACAGCATCTTTGGATCTCTGCCCACAGGAAGTCAATCGTGCCTCCCCCAGTCATACACGAGGATATGCCCCACACATTTACAAATAACAATGGAAAGTAAAATTGCCCCTTTCACGACCACTGATCTAGAACAGGCCATTTCGTCCAGCCTTGAGCCCTATATGCTGGCAAGGAGACAGCAGGTGGAATGGAGACCTTCCTACAAGGTCGTTCGGACGCTCCGTGGGCCGCCCTCCTGCTCACCCGGACTCCCCGTCTCCCACCAGCTCTGTGTCACCACCGTGGCGAGCAGTGAGGGGCGGCGAGGGAGACACTGGCCTCAGCTGCAAAAGTTCAGGGGACTCAGAAGTATGCAGTAGTCAAGATAAATAAATATTTCGTGAAATTTTTCTTAAATAGCAGCATAAATGCCAAAGTACCGTGATGAACAAAATGTCTATATACTGATCACGTTCCAGCCACATTGACTGCAATGCAAGGAGAGGCCAGCAAGGGCTGAGGCTTGATCCTGCCAGACGTCACGGGCCCGAGCCCGTGGCCCCGTCAGGGTGGGGCCTCACTCTGGGGTACCCTCGCGGGACAGTGCCTCTTTGTTCCTGCACTCCTGCCCAGCAGTCCGGTGCTCAGGGCACCGGGGACAGGGCGCCCCGAGGCTGACCGACCTGGATGCCTGCCCCTGCTCTGCTCTCCCCGGGGCCCTGCAGATGGAGAAGTGTCTGAGAGGCCACTTCTGGGCTGATTGCAGAGTAACGGTCTCAGCCGTTATCTCCTGGGGCCAACGGACCCGACCCCCAGCTTATCTACCTGACTTGGGGGTCTGGGTATTGGGCAACTCCAGGACCCAGAAACCTGATCTCTGGATTGCACACTGAAGAATTCCCTTGGTGGGGAGTGTGGCAGGCGAGCCCCGCTTCGCGTATTCCCCACGCCCGTGGGCTCCAGGCCAGGAGGATTGTTTCACTCAGCGGTCACAATGCCCAATCAGATCAGCTGGTGTCATTAGCCAGCAACATGATAAACTGGGAAGAGTTGTTCCCAGAGCTACTTGGCTAAGGGGAAAAAAATCACCCACAAGCTCATATTACGGGATGTAAGACCAGTTCTCTTATTTCATTTGAAGTTTTACCTAAGGGTGTTTAAGATGCAGCCTGTTGCTTGCACTGTGTCATAGACTGCTCGGGGAATTGTCACAGAGGAAACACACCATGTGATGGAGACACTCTTACCAGGAGCCCAAATGCCTCCATCGGGCCGCCTTCCTGCCTTTAATCCCCCAAAGGGGACCTTCACGGACTGGAAGTCACACTTCTGCCACAAACACCCGCCAACAGAAGAGATTTGTGAGGAACAAGCGGAAGTCTCCCTTACCACAAAGTCTCAGAGCCCAGCACATGTTTAATGCTTAACAAGCGAGGGACGTTGTTACTCCTTATTATTAATTCTGGAACACAGAGAAGCAACGTCTCCCTGCACCAGAACACAACGTCCTGAGGAGAGGAGCAAAAGCTCTGCTCCAGCACAGGGCGGAACCCGTAAGTTGTGTCGGAAAACCGCCGTCATGGAAATCTAGACAACAGCAGTTACAGCGGACCTCAGTTTGATTTCTTAATTTTTCACCTCACTCTGCAAACTTGAGTAAGTAGCCTCTCCTATCGGGGCCACACTCAAAACATTCAGGTTCTTGATTTGCTTCTTAAGGCCCTGGGGTGGGACTTCCCTGGTGATCCATTGGCTAAGACTCCAAGCTCCCAAATCAGGGGCGGGGGTTCCATCCCTGGTGAGGGAGTTAGATCCCACTTGCTGCCACGAATACAGCCTGTGAGACACAGTTGCTGAGCACCTGAGCTCTAGAGACTGGGGGCTACAGCTAGAGAAGCCTTTGAGCTCCAAGGAAGACCCAGCACAGCCAAATCAAATACATAAAAAATGAAATAATTTCTAAGTGAGGTTTTTCCTTTGCTTCTAAGACCATTGGACCTTCTATACTTCTATGAATTTCAGCAGTTCTGGAGGAAAGGGCTTCACGGCATTGACACCTTGCTTTCTCACCACACCCCAGCAGAGGGTTCAGGATGTCCTCCTTCCTCACCTCAGACTGGGACTCCCTCAGCCCCAGCAAGGTTGGAATCCTGTGCCCCAAGGGGAACACAAGGGTAGAGGACTCGGGGCTTTCCTGATGGTCCAATCGTTAAGAATCTGCCTTGCAATCCAAGGGACGCTGGTTCAGTTCCTGGTCTGGGAAGATCGCAGGTGTTGTGGGGCAATTGAGCCCCTGAGCTGCAACTAGAGAGTAGCCCTCACTTGTTGCAACTAGAGAAAGCCTGTGCACAGCAACAAGGACCAGCACAGCCAAAAGCAAATGATTTTTTTAAAAGCAGAGCGCCAGGGGCCAGCATGAGGCACTCCGCCCATGGCAAAGGTCATGAGGAAGAAGGCTTGGCATACGCAAAGGCGTGATCAAGCCTCAGGAAACCCCCTGTTCCCGAGCATCTACCCCAGAGTCTGTTTTATGCTCTCACCTACACCTCTGACTTTACGGGGGGCTCTCCCCCATAACCATTTCTCTCGGAGGAGTTAACTTGCAGCTCCAAGGTAATAAAAATTCCTGGGCGTGACAAGGGTGTTTCAGCTTACAACTCCTCTGAAGGTTATCTAGCCCGCCTGTATAGGTTGTCTGGCCACATGTGATTGTTTACAGCCTCCCAACCTGAGAGGCATGAGATGTTTTAGACTTACTAAAGGCAAATTCTTTTGGGGAGTTGGAAATTATTAGTATAGTGGGTTGGTTAGGAATTATATTGGTGAAGGGTTTTTCATTTGTTCTGCCAATAATTGCTGCTAATTCGCTGCCCTGGGTGGGACAAGGGTGTCTCAGGTCAAACCTCTCTGCTGACAGACTAGCTTGTGTGACAGGATTATCCATACTCCTGCCACTAGCACATGACTGTTTACTACCTCTCAACCATAAACAGCACAGAGAGTTTTGGAGTATTTTGAGAGTCTTAAGTAGCATAGAGCTTTTCTCATTGTTGAGTCAATGATTGCCACCAGGCCTCCATATCCTTAGGCACCTGGGAATATATTAATCAATGTATTTGGAATATAGAAAAGGAAATATAGTAGTTTTTAAGGTTACAATACTAGACTTTTTGAGTTAATGAATTTTCTCTTTTGTAATAGATCACTGTACTTTGTTATAAATCACTGTGTCCTTGCTATGTAAAAATGTAACTTTATCACTATCTTAAGACTAAATAGATCTTAAGGGGAGCATTGGTGAAAGGATTTTCATTTGTTGGGCTGATGTTTGCTGCTAAATCTCCATATTCCCTGTCCTTATAATGAATATAACTAACATATAGGAGAAATAAGTATTGACCTTTAAGCATATAGGAGAAATAAGTATTAACCTTTAAGATTAATCATGTTAACCTTGGGTTAAATAAATTCCTTTCTTGATTGTAACTCACTACACCCTCACCCTATAGGAATGTAACTTTATTTGGAGGGTGGTGCCTGGTTTAAGAAAAAACACCCTTGGAAAAAATAAGTTTCTGGTTATCAGAAAGAAAGGATCATAAAATCCCTAAGACCTTTTATGTGAAGCACCTGATTTTGATAAAGGTCAGGACTGCTGACCCCCGCGTGACTCTGTATTCATCCCTATGTGTAACAAAAGGTATATAAGCAAACCCAAAAATAAAGAAATGGGATCAGTTTCCGGAAAGACTGATTCCCCCATGTTGCTTCTTTCTTGCTCCCATTTCTCTGGCTGAATTCCCATCTGGATTCAGCCTCCTTTTCTCCACTAATTCTCCTACTACACTATCCGTTTCTAATCTCTCTCTGTATCTGTAATTAAATATGTATTTTTCCAAGGACGCCGACGCCGTCCCCCCCTTCGAATTCCCTGGATCCAGCGGGGCTGGACCCCGGCAGCAGAGGGTGGTCTCCTTCCTTCCCTCCACGTTGTATCTCATGTGGTCACATCCAGAAAGCAACCAACACCTCCAGCCATGAAATCCTGCTGACTGAAAGGACACGCTCTGGAGATCCTTGCATCCCTCCGAGGGTCACACTTTGATGCTCAGCCCTGGACAAAAACCAGGTCACCACTTCTCTAAGCCTGGTTCTGTCAAAGGGACAATAGTTACTGATCACACAAGGCCATCTTGGTAAGCTGCCTGCTTACCAAGGGAGTGCTTTGCAGAGGCACAATTAGTAGTACCCATCACTAGATTCTGGTGTGCTTATATTACAAACATCCTATGCTCCTAAAGCTGTCTTGTCATAATTCCCAGGCCTTGCACAGAGTTGTACATATATTAACAGCAGTTTTTCTACCACTGAGAGTCCCCGGAAACGCAGACTGAGATGAGGATTTGAGCAAGTAGTTTATCTGGGAGGCGCTGGGACACACATGGGGAAGAGGAGGGTTCATATGGGGAAGAGAAGGCGGCCAATACTCTCTGTGATAAAGTCAGCCACCTCAGTGGATAACTGCAAGTTGATCCTGCTGGGAAAGCCTGGAAAGTGGTGCCCAATACATGCCCCAGAATTACTCCTCTTGAGGAGCAAAGGACTGGAGTTCTCCCACTCCCACTCCTGGGACTGTTCCCAGGGAGTTGCTGCTATCCTCTGATGTTGAGACCATAGCAGCGAGCACAGTGCACTCAGAGTCCACTAGAAAGACTGGAGGGGTGGGCGTGGTCCTGGCAGCACCTGCCATGCATGTGCCCAGTGGCTGGGCATCTTGTGAAAAGAGCACTTGAGCCCCTTCCCCTGTCCTGAGAAGGCCCCACCGACCCCATTCCCCGGCCTCCTTACGAATGATATCCTTTGACCCTATTGAGGTCGGAGGATGAGATGGCTGGATGGCATCACCGACTCAATGGGCATGAGTTTGATCAAGCTCTGGGAGTTGCAGATGGACAGGGAGGGCTGGCGTGCTGCAGTCCATGGGGTCGCAGAGAGTCAGTGAGTGCAGTGAACTGAACTGACCCTATTGATGAAACACAGTAGGGTGGAAGGGGCGGTCCTTAAGGGCAGAAAGCTCGTGGGTGGGGCTCAGAAGAGGACATCAGTGACAGGAAGAAGCAAGAAATCAGTTTCAGGAAAGCACTTTTATTGCTGGGGGTGGGAGGGGCCAGGTGGAGGCTGCTCAGAGGATCCAGCTCAGTAGGAAGAGTGGAACAGGAGGCTTGAGCCTCACTGAGCAAGTCCAGGGCCTCCTGTGAAGACACAGCGGGAAGGGCTCTCAGCCTCTTGTTCCCCTCGACTCAGCTCCAGGGGGGTCTTTCCCTCCCCGCCCCACACTGCAGTGGAGATGAGTCTAGAGACCCAGGAGGCCCGTCTCCGGAGGTCTGGCTCTTCCTAGCGCTCCCCCCAAGGCTTGCTGTCAGTCACCCCCTCTCCCACCTCCCCTCGGGTGCCCAGGGGCACACATCCAGCCGCTGCCCCAGGGATGGCTGGCCGCCCGGGACGCAAATTCCAGGCACTGGTGGCAAGCTAGTGAAGGGTACCCAGCGACCCCAGAGGAGGCAGGAGGGAAGGAGGGGGGCTGCGGCCTGGGGTGAAGGGAAGCAGGTGGGCAGCACTGGCCTGTCCCTGCCTGCTGGGGCTGCTGCCTGCCCAGCATCCCCCTTAAAGAGGGGCTGGACCAGGCTGGACACCTGCTGGCCAGCTGAAATGGAGACCCACAGGGTGGTCACCCTCACATTCTCTGCGTCCCAGGGACACGTGCATCCTTCTGGCTCTAACAGGAGGAGGGCAGGCGTGCAGGTGAGGAGCCAGGCTCATCTTCCTGCCCAGGTCGTAGAGACAGTCAGAGACCGAGCGGGCCTTCCACACACGTATGCTGATCCTAAGCGCTTGGCGGGACTTCCCTGGTGACCCAGTGGTTGAAACTCCAAGTTTCCAATGCAGGTGTGTGACTGGGTTCAATCCCTGGCCAGGCAACTAAGGTCTCCCGTGCACATGTGCAGGGAAGATGTCTAACCAAAGAAAAAATGCCTGGCTTTTCCCAGTCCCCCTTCGTGTCTTTTCCAGACATCCATCTGTCCCCGGGTCTCCAGTGGATCGTAGAGAGAAACAGAGACGAGCCTGCAGCAAGTTGAGCACACGCTGGGGTCAGGAGGAGTTCCCACTGAGAGCCGGGACCCGTCCTGCCCACTGTGATCGGGGCCCCC
>NW_024071458.1:0-7439 GCF_014754425.2 Oryx dammah
CTTGCCTTGTGTCTGCAGGGCCCCTGGAACACAGTGGAGAGGCAGGGTCTGCTCAACTGGTAGATTGAAGAGCAGAGTGGAGAGCTTCCTTGTCCCCCAACGAACAGACCCCGAGCTGGAGGATCAGGGGAAGAACAGGGGCTCGTCAGCTCAGGTCCCTTTCCCTGAGAGCGCCTCACTGCTCCCTGGGCAGGCACTCAGCTCAGACCGGCGCTCCTGCAGGAACAGGCGTGCTCTCCCTCAGGGCCAGAGTCAGACCCACTGGGGAAGAAGGGGCAGGACAGTGGTCATTATGGGGCAAAGGACTGGAGTCCCCAGCGTGTCCCATACGGAGCCCGGGTTCTTCCAGCCCCGGACCTGTCCTCCCGGGGAAGCCGAGGGACACTTGCCTCCTGAGAGTCTGAAGCCTCCGCTCTCAGCCTCTGTCTGTTGGTGCACAGAAGCTGCCCTTATACCGGGCTTTGGGGAAGTGGGAAGAGGCCAGCGGGATTGCCCCAGGTTTGGGGGTTGGACAGCGGGGCTGATAAGAGGTTGGCTCAGTCTTCCCACCCTGGGGCCCTGCTCTCTGCTGGGACGGGAGGGCCCTGCCTCCTGTTTGAACACAGATGTCCTAACACCCTAGTATGCTCCTTTAGCCCCCATGACTACAGTCCAGACTGAATTTTTATCAGTGCCCTAAACGGTCCAGGTCTGAACAATCCTCTTCAGTCCCAGAAGCAGCCTTCCCTGGGTCAGCTTTCCAGCAAATGCCGTGGAGGATCCAGGGAGCGGGGAGCGCAGGCGGAGGAGGGGGAGGCTCAGGGGGGCCCGGCCTCCCGAGTTTTGGTGTGGGCCATGTGTGCGTGCTTCCTGTGCGGCACATCCCGAATCCTCACCTTCCTAACCTCGGTCCCAGGAGAACGTGCGATCAGCCCGACTTCACTGATGAGCAGAATGAGATTCAGAGAGGGCCGGTGACCTGCCAAGGTTGTGCGGGAGGTAGGGGAGCTGGGATACTAACCTCTGAGGCTGAAACCTTCTCTCTCTGTCTCTCTGTCTGTCCCCCTCTTCCCCTTCTTCACTCTCTTCCTGTTTCTCCCCCTCCCTCTCTCGCTCCGTCTCTTTCTCTTAATGTGTGAAAACTTCATGCTCTTTCCTTCATGCCATGGCTCTAGCTAAAGGTCCTCAGCCTTCGTCTCTTTCCTACTGGGAGTCAGATCATTCTGTTTTGGAGGCTGGGGGCGTGATCTGTCCTGTCTCATAGAAAGCTTCACAGCATCTTTGGATCTCTGCCCACAGGAAGTCAATCGTGCCTCCCCCAGTCATACACGAGGATATGCCCCACACATTTACAAATAACAATGGAAAGTAAAATTGCCCCTTTCACGACCACTGATCTAGAACAGGCCATTTCGTCCAGCCTTGAGCCCTATATGCTGGCAAGGAGACAGCAGGTGGAATGGAGACCTTCCTACAAGGTCGTTCGGACGCTCCGTGGGCCGCCCTCCTGCTCACCCGGACTCCCCGTCTCCCACCAGCTCTGTGTCACCACCGTGGCGAGCAGTGAGGGGCGGCGAGGGAGACACTGGCCTCAGCTGCAAAAGTTCAGGGGACTCAGAAGTATGCAGTAGTCAAGATAAATAAATATTTCGTGAAATTTTTCTTAAATAGCAGCATAAATGCCAAAGTACCGTGATGAACAAAATGTCTATATACTGATCACGTTCCAGCCACATTGACTGCAATGCAAGGAGAGGCCAGCAAGGGCTGAGGCTTGATCCTGCCAGACGTCACGGGCCCGAGCCCGTGGCCCCGTCAGGGTGGGGCCTCACTCTGGGGTACCCTCGCGGGACAGTGCCTCTTTGTTCCTGCACTCCTGCCCAGCAGTCCGGTGCTCAGGGCACCGGGGACAGGGCGCCCCGAGGCTGACCGACCTGGATGCCTGCCCCTGCTCTGCTCTCCCCGGGGCCCTGCAGATGGAGAAGTGTCTGAGAGGCCACTTCTGGGCTGATTGCAGAGTAACGGTCTCAGCCGTTATCTCCTGGGGCCAACGGACCCGACCCCCAGCTTATCTACCTGACTTGGGGGTCTGGGTATTGGGCAACTCCAGGACCCAGAAACCTGATCTCTGGATTGCACACTGAAGAATTCCCTTGGTGGGGAGTGTGGCAGGCGAGCCCCGCTTCGCGTATTCCCCACGCCCGTGGGCTCCAGGCCAGGAGGATTGTTTCACTCAGCGGTCACAATGCCCAATCAGATCAGCTGGTGTCATTAGCCAGCAACATGATAAACTGGGAAGAGTTGTTCCCAGAGCTACTTGGCTAAGGGGAAAAAAATCACCCACAAGCTCATATTACGGGATGTAAGACCAGTTCTCTTATTTCATTTGAAGTTTTACCTAAGGGTGTTTAAGATGCAGCCTGTTGCTTGCACTGTGTCATAGACTGCTCGGGGAATTGTCACAGAGGAAACACACCATGTGATGGAGACACTCTTACCAGGAGCCCAAATGCCTCCATCGGGCCGCCTTCCTGCCTTTAATCCCCCAAAGGGGACCTTCACGGACTGGAAGTCACACTTCTGCCACAAACACCCGCCAACAGAAGAGATTTGTGAGGAACAAGCGGAAGTCTCCCTTACCACAAAGTCTCAGAGCCCAGCACATGTTTAATGCTTAACAAGCGAGGGACGTTGTTACTCCTTATTATTAATTCTGGAACACAGAGAAGCAACGTCTCCCTGCACCAGAACACAACGTCCTGAGGAGAGGAGCAAAAGCTCTGCTCCAGCACAGGGCGGAACCCGTAAGTTGTGTCGGAAAACCGCCGTCATGGAAATCTAGACAACAGCAGTTACAGCGGACCTCAGTTTGATTTCTTAATTTTTCACCTCACTCTGCAAACTTGAGTAAGTAGCCTCTCCTATCGGGGCCACACTCAAAACATTCAGGTTCTTGATTTGCTTCTTAAGGCCCTGGGGTGGGACTTCCCTGGTGATCCATTGGCTAAGACTCCAAGCTCCCAAATCAGGGGCGGGGGTTCCATCCCTGGTGAGGGAGTTAGATCCCACTTGCTGCCACGAATACAGCCTGTGAGACACAGTTGCTGAGCACCTGAGCTCTAGAGACTGGGGGCTACAGCTAGAGAAGCCTTTGAGCTCCAAGGAAGACCCAGCACAGCCAAATCAAATACATAAAAAATGAAATAATTTCTAAGTGAGGTTTTTCCTTTGCTTCTAAGACCATTGGACCTTCTATACTTCTATGAATTTCAGCAGTTCTGGAGGAAAGGGCTTCACGGCATTGACACCTTGCTTTCTCACCACACCCCAGCAGAGGGTTCAGGATGTCCTCCTTCCTCACCTCAGACTGGGACTCCCTCAGCCCCAGCAAGGTTGGAATCCTGTGCCCCAAGGGGAACACAAGGGTAGAGGACTCGGGGCTTTCCTGATGGTCCAATCGTTAAGAATCTGCCTTGCAATCCAAGGGACGCTGGTTCAGTTCCTGGTCTGGGAAGATCGCAGGTGTTGTGGGGCAATTGAGCCCCTGAGCTGCAACTAGAGAGTAGCCCTCACTTGTTGCAACTAGAGAAAGCCTGTGCACAGCAACAAGGACCAGCACAGCCAAAAGCAAATGATTTTTTTAAAAGCAGAGCGCCAGGGGCCAGCATGAGGCACTCCGCCCATGGCAAAGGTCATGAGGAAGAAGGCTTGGCATACGCAAAGGCGTGATCAAGCCTCAGGAAACCCCCTGTTCCCGAGCATCTACCCCAGAGTCTGTTTTATGCTCTCACCTACACCTCTGACTTTACGGGGGGCTCTCCCCCATAACCATTTCTCTCGGAGGAGTTAACTTGCAGCTCCAAGGTAATAAAAATTCCTGGGCGTGACAAGGGTGTTTCAGCTTACAACTCCTCTGAAGGTTATCTAGCCCGCCTGTATAGGTTGTCTGGCCACATGTGATTGTTTACAGCCTCCCAACCTGAGAGGCATGAGATGTTTTAGACTTACTAAAGGCAAATTCTTTTGGGGAGTTGGAAATTATTAGTATAGTGGGTTGGTTAGGAATTATATTGGTGAAGGGTTTTTCATTTGTTCTGCCAATAATTGCTGCTAATTCGCTGCCCTGGGTGGGACAAGGGTGTCTCAGGTCAAACCTCTCTGCTGACAGACTAGCTTGTGTGACAGGATTATCCATACTCCTGCCACTAGCACATGACTGTTTACTACCTCTCAACCATAAACAGCACAGAGAGTTTTGGAGTATTTTGAGAGTCTTAAGTAGCATAGAGCTTTTCTCATTGTTGAGTCAATGATTGCCACCAGGCCTCCATATCCTTAGGCACCTGGGAATATATTAATCAATGTATTTGGAATATAGAAAAGGAAATATAGTAGTTTTTAAGGTTACAATACTAGACTTTTTGAGTTAATGAATTTTCTCTTTTGTAATAGATCACTGTACTTTGTTATAAATCACTGTGTCCTTGCTATGTAAAAATGTAACTTTATCACTATCTTAAGACTAAATAGATCTTAAGGGGAGCATTGGTGAAAGGATTTTCATTTGTTGGGCTGATGTTTGCTGCTAAATCTCCATATTCCCTGTCCTTATAATGAATATAACTAACATATAGGAGAAATAAGTATTGACCTTTAAGCATATAGGAGAAATAAGTATTAACCTTTAAGATTAATCATGTTAACCTTGGGTTAAATAAATTCCTTTCTTGATTGTAACTCACTACACCCTCACCCTATAGGAATGTAACTTTATTTGGAGGGTGGTGCCTGGTTTAAGAAAAAACACCCTTGGAAAAAATAAGTTTCTGGTTATCAGAAAGAAAGGATCATAAAATCCCTAAGACCTTTTATGTGAAGCACCTGATTTTGATAAAGGTCAGGACTGCTGACCCCCGCGTGACTCTGTATTCATCCCTATGTGTAACAAAAGGTATATAAGCAAACCCAAAAATAAAGAAATGGGATCAGTTTCCGGAAAGACTGATTCCCCCATGTTGCTTCTTTCTTGCTCCCATTTCTCTGGCTGAATTCCCATCTGGATTCAGCCTCCTTTTCTCCACTAATTCTCCTACTACACTATCCGTTTCTAATCTCTCTCTGTATCTGTAATTAAATATGTATTTTTCCAAGGACGCCGACGCCGTCCCCCCCTTCGAATTCCCTGGATCCAGCGGGGCTGGACCCCGGCAGCAGAGGGTGGTCTCCTTCCTTCCCTCCACGTTGTATCTCATGTGGTCACATCCAGAAAGCAACCAACACCTCCAGCCATGAAATCCTGCTGACTGAAAGGACACGCTCTGGAGATCCTTGCATCCCTCCGAGGGTCACACTTTGATGCTCAGCCCTGGACAAAAACCAGGTCACCACTTCTCTAAGCCTGGTTCTGTCAAAGGGACAATAGTTACTGATCACACAAGGCCATCTTGGTAAGCTGCCTG
Source organism: Oryx dammah (assembly GCF_014754425.2). NCBI lineage: Eukaryota > Metazoa > Chordata > Mammalia > Artiodactyla > Bovidae > Oryx > Oryx dammah. The sequence goes on from NW_024071458.1 coordinate 5,439, forward strand.
CTTACCAAGGGAGTGCTTTGCAGAGGCACAATTAGTAGTACCCATCACTAGATTCTGGTGTGCTTATATTACAAACATCCTATGCTCCTAAAGCTGTCTTGTCATAATTCCCAGGCCTTGCACAGAGTTGTACATATATTAACAGCAGTTTTTCTACCACTGAGAGTCCCCGGAAACGCAGACTGAGATGAGGATTTGAGCAAGTAGTTTATCTGGGAGGCGCTGGGACACACATGGGGAAGAGGAGGGTTCATATGGGGAAGAGAAGGCGGCCAATACTCTCTGTGATAAAGTCAGCCACCTCAGTGGATAACTGCAAGTTGATCCTGCTGGGAAAGCCTGGAAAGTGGTGCCCAATACATGCCCCAGAATTACTCCTCTTGAGGAGCAAAGGACTGGAGTTCTCCCACTCCCACTCCTGGGACTGTTCCCAGGGAGTTGCTGCTATCCTCTGATGTTGAGACCATAGCAGCGAGCACAGTGCACTCAGAGTCCACTAGAAAGACTGGAGGGGTGGGCGTGGTCCTGGCAGCACCTGCCATGCATGTGCCCAGTGGCTGGGCATCTTGTGAAAAGAGCACTTGAGCCCCTTCCCCTGTCCTGAGAAGGCCCCACCGACCCCATTCCCCGGCCTCCTTACGAATGATATCCTTTGACCCTATTGAGGTCAGAGGATGAGATGGCTGGATGGCATCACCGACTCAATGGGCATGAGTTTGATCAAGCTCTGGGAGTTGCAGATGGACAGGGAGGGCTGGCGTGCTGCAGTCCATGGGGTCGCAGAGAGTCAGTGAGTGCAGTGAACTGAACTGACCCTATTGATGAAACACAGTAGGGTGGAAGGGGCGGTCCTTAAGGGCAGAAAGCTCGTGGGTGGGGCTCAGAAGAGGACATCAGTGACAGGAAGAAGCAAGAAATCAGTTTCAGGAAAGCACTTTTATTGCTGGGGGTGGGAGGGGCCAGGTGGAGGCTGCTCAGAGGATCCAGCTCAGTAGGAAGAGTGGAACAGGAGGCTTGAGCCTCACTGAGCAAGTCCAGGGCCTCCTGTGAAGACACAGCGGGAAGGGCTCTCAGCCTCTTGTTCCCCTCGACTCAGCTCCAGGGGGGTCTTTCCCTCCCCGCCCCACACTGCAGTGGAGATGAGTCTAGAGACCCAGGAGGCCCGTCTCCGGAGGTCTGGCTCTTCCTAGCGCTCCCCCCAAGGCTTGCTGTCAGTCACCCCCTCTCCCACCTCCCCTCGGGTGCCCAGGGGCACACATCCAGCCGCTGCCCCAGGGATGGCTGGCCGCCCGGGACGCAAATTCCAGGCACTGGTGGCAAGCTAGTGAAGGGTACCCAGCGACCCCAGAGGAGGCAGGAGGGAAGGAGGGGGGCTGCGGCCTGGGGTGAAGGGAAGCAGGTGGGCAGCACTGGCCTGTCCCTGCCTGCTGGGGCTGCTGCCTGCCCAGCATCCCCCTTAAAGAGGGGCTGGACCAGGCTGGACACCTGCTGGCCAGCTGAAATGGAGACCCACAGGGTGGTCACCCTCACATTCTCTGCGTCCCAGGGACACGTGCATCCTTCTGGCTCTAACAGGAGGAGGGCAGGCGTGCAGGTGAGGAGCCAGGCTCATCTTCCTGCCCAGGTCGTAGAGACAGTCAGAGACCGAGCGGGCCTTCCACACACGTATGCTGATCCTAAGCGCTTGGCGGGACTTCCCTGGTGACCCAGTGGTTGAAACTCCAAGTTTCCAATGCAGGTGTGTGACTGGGTTCAATCCCTGGCCAGGCAACTAAGGTCTCCCGTGCACATGTGCAGGGAAGATGTCTAACCAAAGAAAAAATGCCTGGCTTTTCCCAGTCCCCCTTCGTGTCTTTTCCAGACATCCATCTGTCCCCGGGTCTCCAGTGGATCGTAGAGAGAAACAGAGACGAGCCTGCAGCAAGTTGAGCACACGCTGGGGTCAGGAGGAGTTCCCACTGAGAGCCGGGACCCGTCCTGCCCACTGTGATCGGGGCCCCC
>NW_024071459.1:0-3872 GCF_014754425.2 Oryx dammah
CGTGGGTCCCGCCCACATCCAGAGGAGCCTTGTTTCCTCCTCATAGCTCGAGATGAGGGTTCCTTTCCCTGCTTCGTCGGGAAAGGATTCCCGGCTTTCCTGTCGCATCTCGGAGTAGGTGCTCTACACAGGAAAGTCGAGAAGAACTCCAGTGTTCGTGGCACGATTCCCAATGTGCACAAAATGTCTCAGTCCACTTCAGAAGAACCTGATTTCCTGCACCTCCTCGACATGCACGCCGAGGGTCCACCCACACCACAGTTGCACGTGTGACAGCCCTGTCGGAAAGCCTAGTGGGAAAGCCCCCAAAGAATGCCACAGATCCCTTTATCAAGGCGCCGGGAAGCCTGCCACGGCTGCTCCATCTCGTGAGGAAAGCGGACGTGCATGTCCCCACTCGAGATGAGGACTGACTCCCCTGTGGAGCCTCCAGAAGTACCCCAAGTTCCATGTCAGCACTGGAGAGGAATCCTCAGGTTCCGTCACAGACTCCACACAAGGTCTTAGGCCCCGGCACCGACTTTAGAGGAATCCCGACAGGCCCCTCGCAACTCGCATGGAGACTGGCCTTTCCTGAGGCCACAAGGGTGGGTCCCAGAGGTCTCCGTCGTAACTCGAGAAGGTCCCGCAGCAACTCGAGAATATCCAGGAGGTTTTCCCCTCCCGGCGAGATGAGGCCCTTTTCCGCTGAGGCGTCTCGAGGCAAATCACCCCTTCCCTCTTGAACTTCGAAAGGGTCCTTCACACGCTTGCTGCAACTCAAGAAGTTCCCCGACATGCCCGCCTCCACTCGACAGGAACACCAAGGGTCCCGCCCACATCAAGAGGAGCCCCGTTTCCTTCTCATAGCTAGAGATGAGGGTTCCTTACCCACTTCTTCGGGAAAGGATTCCCGGCTTTCCTGTCGCATCTCGGAGGAGGCGCCCTCCACAGGAAATTCGAGAGGAACTCCAGGGGTCGTGCCACCATTCCCAATGTGCACAAAATGTCTCAGTCCACTCCAGAAGAACCTGATTACCCTGCCCTTCCTCGATATGCACGCCGAGTATCCACTTACACCACAGTGGCACGTGTGACAGCACTATCGGAAAGCTTCGTGGGAAAGCCTCCAAAGAATGCCACAGATCCCTGTATTAAGGTGCCAGGAAGCCTGCCACGGCTGCTCCATCTCGTGAGGAAAGCGGACGTGCATGTCCCCAGTCGAGACGAGGACTGACTCCCCTGTGGAGCCTCCAGAAGTACCCCAAGATCCATGTCAGCACTGGAGAGGAATCCTCAGGTTCCGTCACAGACTCCACACGAGGTTTTAGGCCCCGGCACCGACTGCAGAGGAATGCCGACAGGAACCTCACAGCTCGCATGGAGACTGGCCTTTCCTGAGGCCACAAGGGAGGGTCCCAGAGGTCCCCGTCGTAACTCAAGAAGGTCCCACCGCAACTCGAGAATATCCAGGAGGTTCTCCCCTCCAGGCAAGATGAGGCCCTTTTCCGCTGAGGCGTCTCGAGTCAAATCACCCCTTCCCTCTTGAACTTTGAAAGGGTCCTTCACACCCTTGCTGCAACTCAAGAGGATCCCCGACATACCCGCCTCCACTCGAGAGGAACACCGAGGGTCGCAAACACATCAAGAGGAGCCCCGTTTCTTCCTCATAGTTCGAGATGATGGTTCCTTTCGCTGCTTCGCCGGGAAAGGATTCCCGGCTTTCCTGTCGCATCTCTGAGGAGGCGCTCTCCACAGGAAAGTCGAGAGGAAATCCAGGGGTCGTGCCACCATTCCCAATGTGCACAAAATATCTCAGTCCACTCCAGAAGAACCTGATTTCCTGCACTTCCACGACATGCACGCCGAGGATCCACCCACACCACAGTGGCACGTGTGACAGCCCTGTCGGAAAGCCTAGTGGGAAAGCCCCCAAAGAATGCCACAGATCCCTTTATCAAGGCGCCGGGAAGCCTGCCACGGCTGCTCCATCTCGTGAGGAAAGCGGACGTGCATGTCCCCCCACGTCATGAGGACTGACTCCCCTGTGGAGCCTCCAGAAGTACCCCAAGATCCATGTCAGCACTGGAGAGGAATCCTCAGGTTCCGTCATAGACTCCACACAAGGTCTTAGGCCCCGGCACCGACTTTAGAGGAATCCCGACAGGCCCCTCGCAACTCGCATGGAGACTGGCCTTTCCTGAGGCCACAAGGGAGTGTCCCAGAGGTCTCCGTCATAACTCGAGAAGGTCCCGCAGCAACTCGAGTATATCCAAGAGGTTCTCCCCTGCAGGGGAGATGAGGCCCTTTTCCCCTGAGGCGTCTCAAGGCAAATCACCCCTTCCCTCTTGAACTTCGAATGGGTCCATCACACCCTTGCTGCAACTCAAGAAGTTCCCCGACATACCCGCCTCCACTCGACAGGAACACCGAGGGTCGCAAACACATCAAGAGGAGCCCCGTTTCCTCCTCATAGCTCGAGATGAGGGTTCCTTTCCCTGCTTCTTCGGTAAAGGATTCGCGGCTTTCCTGTCCCATCTCGGAGGAGGCGATCTCCACAGGAAAGTCGAGAGGAACTCCAGGAGTCGTGCCACCATTCCCAATGTGTACAAAATGTCTCAGTCCACTCCACAAGAACCTGATTTCCCTGCACTTCCTCGACATGCACGCCGAGGATCCACCCACACCACAGTGGCACTTGTGACAGCCCTGTCGGAAAGCCTCGTGGGAAAGCCCCCAAAGAATTCCACATATACCTGTATCAAGGCGCCGGGAAGCCTTCCACGGCTGCTCCAGCTCGTGAGGAAAGCGGACGTGCATGTCCCCAGTCGAGACGAGGACTGACTCCCCTGTGGATCCTCCAGAAGTACCCCAAGATGCATGTCAGCACTGGAGAGGAATCCTCAGTTTCCGTCATAGACTCCACACGAGGTCTTAGGCCCTGGAACCGACTTCAGAGGAATCCTGACAGGCCCCTTGCAACTCTCATGGAGACTGGCCTTTTCTGAGGCCACAAGGGAGGTTTCCAGAGGACCCCGTCGTAACTCGAGAAGGTCCCGCCGCAACTCGAGAAAATCCAGGAGATTTTCCCCTCCCGGCGAGATGAGGCCCTTTTCCGCTGAGGCGTCTCGAGGCAAATCACCCCTTCCCTCTTGAACTTTGAAAGGGTCCATCACACCCTTGCTGCAACTCAAGAACTTCCCCGACATGCCCGCCTCCACTCGACAGGAACAGCAAGGGTCCCGCCCACATCAAGAGGAGCCCCGTTTCCTCCTCATAGCTAGAGATGAGGGTTCCTTTCCCACTTCTTCGGGAAAGGATTCCCGGCTTTCCTGTCGCAAGTCGGAGGAGGCGCTCTCCACAGGAAATTCGAGAGGAACTACAGGGCTCTTGCCACCATTCCCAATGTGCACAAAATGTCTCAGTCCACTCCAGAAGAACCTGATTTCCCTGCACTTCCTCGACATGCACGCCGAGTATCCACTCACACCACAATGGCACGTGTGACAGCTCTATCGGAAAGCTTCATGGGAAAGCCTCCAAAGAATGCCACAAATCCCTGTATTAAGGCGCCAGGAAGCCTGCCACGGCTGCTCCAGCTCGTGAGGAAAGCGGACGTGCATGTCCCCAGTCGAGACAAGGACTGACTGCCCTGTGGAGCCTCCAGATGTACCCCAAGATCCATGTCAGCACTGGAGAGGAAGCCTCAGGTTCCGTCACAGACTCTATACGAAGTTTTAGGCCCCGGCACCGACTTTAGAGGAATCCTGACAGGCCCCTCGCAACTCGCATGGAGACTTGCCTTTCCTGAGGCCACTAGGGAGGGTCCCAGAGGTCTCCGTCGTAACTCGAGAAGGTCCCGCAGCAACTCGAGTATATCCAAGAGGTTCTCC
>NW_024071459.1:3972-7438 GCF_014754425.2 Oryx dammah
CCAGAAGTACCCCAAGATCCATGTCAGCACTGGAGAGGAATCCTCAGGTTCCGTCACAGACTCCACACGAGGTTTTAGGCCACGGCACCGACTGCAGAGGAATGCCGACAGGCCCCTCACAGCTCGCATGGAGACTGGCCTTTCCTGAGGCCACAAGGGAGGGTCCCAGAGGTCCCCGTCGTAACTCGAGAAGGTCCCGCCGCAACTCGAGAATGTCCAGGAGGTTTTCCCCTCCAGGCAAGATGAGGCCCTTTTCCGCTGAGGCGTCTCGAGTCAAATCACCCCTTCCCTATTGAACTTCGATAGGGTCCTTCACACCCTTGCTGCAACTCAAGAAGTTCCCCGACATACCCGCCTCCACTCGACAGGAACACCAAGGGTCCCGCCCACATCAAGAGGAGCCCCGTTTCCTCCTCATAGCTAGAGATGAGGTTCCTTTCCCACTTCGTCGGGAAAGGATTCCCGTCTTTCCTGTCGCATCTCGGAAGAGGCGCTCTCCACAGGAAAGTCGAGAGGAACTCCAGTGTTCGTGCCACCATTCCCAATGTGCACAAAATGTCTCAGTCCACTCCAGAAGAACCTGATTTCCTGCACTTCCTCGACATGCACGCCGAGTATCCACTCACACCACAGTGGCACGTGTGACAGCCCTGTCGGAAAGCGTCGTGGGAAAGCCTCCAAAGAATGCCAAAGATCCCTGTATCAAGGCGCCGGGAAGCCTGTCACGGCTGCTCCAGCTCGTGAAAAATGCGTACGTGCATGTCCCCACTCAAGACGATTACTGACTCCCCTGTGGAGCCTCGAGAAGTACCCCAAGATCCATGTCACCAGTGGAGAGGAATCCTCACGTTCCATCATAGACTCCACACGAGGTCTTAGGACCAGGCACCGACTGCAGAGTAATCCCGACAGGCTCCTCGCAAATCGCATGGAGATTGGCCTTTCCTTACGACACAAGGGAGGGTCCCAGAGGTCCCCGTCCTAACTCGAGAACTTTCCTCTTCAACTCGAGAATATCCAGGAGTTTCTCACCTCCAGGCGAGATGAGGCCCTTTTCCGCTGAGGCGTCTCGAGGCAAATCACCCCTTCCCTCTTGAACTTCGAAAGGTTCCTTCACACCCTCGCTGCAAATCAAGAAGTTCCCCGACATACCCACCTCCACCCGACAGGAACATCGTGGGTCCCGCCCACATCCAGAGGAGCCTTGTTTCCTCCTCATAGCTCGAGATGAGGGTTCCTTTCCCTGCTTCGTCGGGAAAGGATTCCCGGCTTTCCTGTCGCATCTCGGAGTAGGTGCTCTACACAGGAAAGTCGAGAAGAACTCCAGTGTTCGTGGCACGATTCCCAATGTGCACAAAATGTCTCAGTCCACTTCAGAAGAACCTGATTTCCTGCACCTCCTCGACATGCACGCCGAGGGTCCACCCACACCACAGTTGCACGTGTGACAGCCCTGTCGGAAAGCCTAGTGGGAAAGCCCCCAAAGAATGCCACAGATCCCTTTATCAAGGCGCCGGGAAGCCTGCCACGGCTGCTCCATCTCGTGAGGAAAGCGGACGTGCATGTCCCCACTCGAGATGAGGACTGACTCCCCTGTGGAGCCTCCAGAAGTACCCCAAGTTCCATGTCAGCACTGGAGAGGAATCCTCAGGTTCCGTCACAGACTCCACACAAGGTCTTAGGCCCCGGCACCGACTTTAGAGGAATCCCGACAGGCCCCTCGCAACTCGCATGGAGACTGGCCTTTCCTGAGGCCACAAGGGTGGGTCCCAGAGGTCTCCGTCGTAACTCGAGAAGGTCCCGCAGCAACTCGAGAATATCCAGGAGGTTTTCCCCTCCCGGCGAGATGAGGCCCTTTTCCGCTGAGGCGTCTCGAGGCAAATCACCCCTTCCCTCTTGAACTTCGAAAGGGTCCTTCACACGCTTGCTGCAACTCAAGAAGTTCCCCGACATGCCCGCCTCCACTCGACAGGAACACCAAGGGTCCCGCCCACATCAAGAGGAGCCCCGTTTCCTTCTCATAGCTAGAGATGAGGGTTCCTTACCCACTTCTTCGGGAAAGGATTCCCGGCTTTCCTGTCGCATCTCGGAGGAGGCGCCCTCCACAGGAAATTCGAGAGGAACTCCAGGGGTCGTGCCACCATTCCCAATGTGCACAAAATGTCTCAGTCCACTCCAGAAGAACCTGATTACCCTGCCCTTCCTCGATATGCACGCCGAGTATCCACTTACACCACAGTGGCACGTGTGACAGCACTATCGGAAAGCTTCGTGGGAAAGCCTCCAAAGAATGCCACAGATCCCTGTATTAAGGTGCCAGGAAGCCTGCCACGGCTGCTCCATCTCGTGAGGAAAGCGGACGTGCATGTCCCCAGTCGAGACGAGGACTGACTCCCCTGTGGAGCCTCCAGAAGTACCCCAAGATCCATGTCAGCACTGGAGAGGAATCCTCAGGTTCCGTCACAGACTCCACACGAGGTTTTAGGCCCCGGCACCGACTGCAGAGGAATGCCGACAGGAACCTCACAGCTCGCATGGAGACTGGCCTTTCCTGAGGCCACAAGGGAGGGTCCCAGAGGTCCCCGTCGTAACTCAAGAAGGTCCCACCGCAACTCGAGAATATCCAGGAGGTTCTCCCCTCCAGGCAAGATGAGGCCCTTTTCCGCTGAGGCGTCTCGAGTCAAATCACCCCTTCCCTCTTGAACTTTGAAAGGGTCCTTCACACCCTTGCTGCAACTCAAGAGGATCCCCGACATACCCGCCTCCACTCGAGAGGAACACCGAGGGTCGCAAACACATCAAGAGGAGCCCCGTTTCTTCCTCATAGTTCGAGATGATGGTTCCTTTCGCTGCTTCGCCGGGAAAGGATTCCCGGCTTTCCTGTCGCATCTCTGAGGAGGCGCTCTCCACAGGAAAGTCGAGAGGAAATCCAGGGGTCGTGCCACCATTCCCAATGTGCACAAAATATCTCAGTCCACTCCAGAAGAACCTGATTTCCTGCACTTCCACGACATGCACGCCGAGGATCCACCCACACCACAGTGGCACGTGTGACAGCCCTGTCGGAAAGCCTAGTGGGAAAGCCCCCAAAGAATGCCACAGATCCCTTTATCAAGGCGCCGGGAAGCCTGCCACGGCTGCTCCATCTCGTGAGGAAAGCGGACGTGCATGTCCCCCCACGTCATGAGGACTGACTCCCCTGTGGAGCCTCCAGAAGTACCCCAAGATCCATGTCAGCACTGGAGAGGAATCCTCAGGTTCCGTCATAGACTCCACACAAGGTCTTAGGCCCCGGCACCGACTTTAGAGGAATCCCGACAGGCCCCTCGCAACTCGCATGGAGACTGGCCTTTCCTGAGGCCACAAGGGAGTGTCCCAGAGGTCTCCGTCATAACTCGAGAAGGTCCCGCAGCAACTCGAGTATATCCAAGAGGTTCTCCCCTGCAGGGGAGATGAGGCCCTTTTC
>NW_024071460.1:0-7437 GCF_014754425.2 Oryx dammah
ACTGCAAGGAGATCCAACCAGTCCATTCTGAAGGAGATCAACCCTGGAATTTCTTTGGAAGGAATGATGCTAAAGCTGAAACTCCAGTACTTTGGCCACCTCATGCGAAGAGTTGACTCACTGGAAAAGACTCTGATGCTGGGAGGGATTGAGGGCAGGAGGAGAAGGGGATGACAGAGGATGGGATGGCTGGATGGCATCACTGACTCGATGGACATGAGTCTGAGTGAATTTCGGTAGTTGGTAATGGACAGGGAGGCCTGGCGTGCTGCAATTCATGGGGTCGCAAAGAGTCGGACATGACTGAGCAACTGAACTGAACTGAACTGAACTGAACTGAAATAAACAAGTGATGTACGTCATCCTTTTTGAATTTACAGAACACAACCACCTGCTCTGTGCTCACTAGCCCTACAGACTCACAACCACCTGCTCTGTGCTGACTAGCCCTGCGGGTGTGACTTGCGCAGCAGGACTCTTACTGACTTTTCGGTTGTTCTAGTTGCTAAGTCAGGTGCAACTCTTTCGTGACCCCATGGACTGGAGCCCGCCAGGCTCCTCTATCCATGGATTTCCCAGGCAAGAACACTGGAGTGGGCTGCCATTTCTTCTCCAGGAGATCTTCCTGAGCTGGAAATCACACCTGGGTCTCCTGAACTGGCAGGAGGATTCTTTACCTCGGCGCCACTGGGGAAGCCCATGCTGCTGATGATCACTTGGTCAAACCCACGCAAGTTATGGCACCAAGTGTGAGCCCCAGTGGGAGCTGTGGAAGCTGGGTCATGTTCATGTATTCACGTGGGTTCATCAATTGATAAAATGTACACCTCGGGTGTAGAATGTTGAATATTCAGGAGGCCCTACACTTGTGGGCGGCAGGTATCTAGGAAAACCTCTTGTGTGAGGCGGCCATGATGAACCAGTGTCTACCTACAAGTTGAGCATTGTTTAGAGGACTTTCCTGGTGGCTCAGTGGATAGAAATCTGCCTGAAAAAGCGTGGGACACGGGTTTGATCCCTGGTCAGGAGGATTTCACATGCTTCTGAGCAACTAAGGCCATGAGTCAGAACTACTGAGTCCTGCTCTAGAGCCCACGAGCTGCAATGACTGAAGTGTGCTTGCCGAGAGCACAAACTCGGGAGGAGAGAAGCCCCCATGATGAGAAGCCGGCATATCGCAGTGAAGAGTAGCCCCTGCTCATCGCACTAGAGAAACTGGTGGAAAACAATGAAGACCCAGTGCAGCCAGAAATAAAAAAATAAATAAAAATATTTTTTAAGAGTAGTTCAGAACTAAATGTTATTTCCAAAGTTGTCAGGTCTTCATGTCCTTCTTTCTCAAACATCCAGAACACCACTGAAACACTGATTTTCCACAGGCTGAGGACCTGCTCTGCCATTGGGGCAACGTCACTGCAAATTTGTTTTCAGTCTGGACAGCCACTAGGGAGCATCCTGCCTTTCACACTGACCATCTGCACCACAAATCTCAGCCTCTGTGGAGTATGATCCAGGGGCTCATTCATTCGACACACAGGTATGCAGCTCCCTGTACCAGGCCTGGACCTGGCCAGTAGACTCAGCAGGACAGGTGAATTCTTCCATGTCCGAGCTCCCAGCTCAGAGATCCTCTTAGAACTGGAGTCCTGGTCAACTTGTGTGCACACTGAATGCAGTGTATCCACTAAACTGCATTTGCATGGGGAGTATAGGAAAATGTTCATTTCCAACATCCTCACCCTTTACGGAAAAATTCTGTGAGGAGATAGCACCTGTGTCCATATGTCCATCTCTCTGCCCACATCCCATCCATCTTTTATCCCCTACCCATCCTTTTATCCATCTTTTCACTAAGTCACGGCTGTGCCTCTGTGGTTGAACAGATGCCAGGACCCCTGAGATACCCTCAATAGCTCCCTCTGCTGCTCCATTTAAACACCATGGTTCCACAGGTGGTGCACCTGAGCCCGGGTGATTCCTGCAGAGTCTGTCCCCATGGAAGCTAAGGGAGGCCCCTGGTAACCCGCTGACCATTATACTGGGTATCTCGAGCATTTTGCATGACTGTTAAGGATGCTGGATGGGTTAGACCTGAGTCATTGAGAAATATAGTGCTGAGTTTGGGTGTCAGAGTTACCCCGGTCAATGGTACATTTATGAAGAAGAGGAAGTTTGGAGTGACTGTGGACCCTAGTTCCTTCTCTTCCCTGGGGTTCAGAGGCAGATGGAGGAGCCCTCAGGTGACAGAATGTACCCTGGAGACTGGTCTTCAGGCCCCACTTGTTCTTCAGCTGGACCCTTGCTCTGTTGGAAGCATGGAGAGATGGCAAAAGCTCTGACACCAGGCTTGAGGCTCAGACTGGAGGAGCTGGGAGGGTAGCCCAGGCATTCTACTCAGCCTTGCTCCGTGGGGGAAGGGGGATCATTTGGAGAATGAAGGAACAAGAGGCTGTGCTCAGGGAGCCTCCAGGCAAGGTGATGGCTGTCTCCAAGGTCAGGTACCGAGGGTCAGGACTTAATCATGAAACGTTCCCTCCAAGTTGTAGTCAAGCCAGTTATCTGACACTCAGCGGTGGGGAGATATTCTGAGAGGACAAAGTTAGTTCTCAACCTCCTTGAGGACACCCTCCGGGTGCAGGATCATTCACCCGGGAGTTATCATGGGTGTAGCTACAACTAATACACAGACAGGAGAAAGTGCTCCCGGTTCATAAACTAGAGGAAAGTGGGTTATCCCTGGACACATTCTACCATGTTCATCTTTGTCATAGAATAGAAATGGGCAGGATATCCAGCCGTCCCTTCCCATTGAGCCCTTCTTGCTGCAGCCCGGAGGCTGAGCACAGCAGAGACACTGTCCATGGTGCTGATGAACACAGGCCACCTGGAGACTTGCGAGTTGTGGTCTTTGAGTCACATCTGCTTTCTTTTCATTCTGAAAAATTGGGCATTGCTAGAAGAGGCTTCCGTAGAGGCTGAGACAGTAAAGAATATTCCTGCAGTGCAGGAGACCTGGGTTTGATGAGCCTAGAGAGATGGCAATGGCTATCCACTCCAGTATTCTTGCCTGGAGAATCCCATGGCAGATGTGCCTGGAGGGTTACAGCCCATGGGGTTGCAAAGAGTTGGACAGACTGAGCAACTTTCACTTCACAGGAAAGAAGAGGTGGGGAGAGCTGCAGGGAGTGTGGACTGGCCTCGATCGCCAGGGCTCAGGGTCAGTGAGATTGCTGTGGATATCATGGCAGGACTTGACCCCACATCAGCATGACAAAGTCCAAGCTGCCCAGAGCAGACTGCAGTGAGGGAAGATGATGACCCTGGCCTTGAGAGCAGTGGTAGGCAGAGCACAGAACCCTAACAGATGTCCACAACCTCAAGCCCACAATCCAAGAAATGTGCCCCATGATGAAGGAAACCTACAGATGAAATCCAGATCACGTGACTGGCAGATTATGGTGGGGTATATGGGTGATATGCGGGGTGACTTGGAGATCATGGGTGGGTAATGTATTGGGCTGAGTCAATACATTCGTACTGTTCCAAGGCAGGAGAGGCAGAGCCAGAGGAGATGGGGTGATGGAAGGAGAGCTTGGGGAGCTTTAAGATGCTCCACCGCTGGCTTTGAAGATGGAGGAAGGGGCCACGAACCCAGGAAAGCAGGCAGCCTCTCACAGCTTGGAAAGGCGAGGAAATGAACTGTCTGTAGAATCCAGAAAGAACAGGGTCATATTTGACACTTTGATTTGGGTAGATTTGTGCCACTGAGTTTCTGTTGATTTGTTACAGCACAATTAGGAACTCCAAGAGGTGTCACCTTGTCTCATCCAAGGCTGTGTGCAGGGGGATGAGGAGTAATGTAGACCTCAGTCATGACCGGAAGCTTTGCAGGCGGTCTCTCCTGCCTCCTGTCTCATCTCAGCACACACGATACTGGCCACTGGCTGAGCACGCCTGTCTTCCGTGGGCTCTGTGCCCTGCGCACACGCCTGCTATGTGTGTGTGAGTGTGGCACCTGCCCCAGGGACCTATATGAGAACAGCACCTATCGCAGGGGCCTCAGGGAGAGACGGAGAACCGCTAGCCCAGGTGTATGGTGGGGCTGCAGGTGAGATCCAGGTGGGGAGGCCGCTGGGACACTTTGGGGAGGGGACAGGTGGGCCCTTTGCCGTGGTAGCCAGGTTGAGTTTTAGGTAGAGCCTGCAACTTCGCACCGGGGATCATGTGTGTGTGTGTGTGTCTGTGTGTGTGGTGGGGGTAGACTCACAATTCACACTGGAGAGCAAAGTGGAAACCAGCGGGAAGTGGACAGAGGGCACGGGAAATTTCTGGGAGGGCCTTGCTCAGAGCATGGCTTCTGGGTCCCTCTTACTTTGGTGACTCTGATTGCTCCTCTGAGTCCCCCCAGAGGGAACGATTTTCTCAGCGCTTAGGCCCTTAGAGACACAAAAGAAACCCATAGAGAGAGTAGGCATTCTGGATCTTGGATCTGGGGACAGACAAATGTTCCTGTCCCATCACTGACTCAGTGGACATGATTTGGAGCAAACTCTGGGAGATATTGAGGGACAGGGAAGCCTGGCGTGCTGCAGTCCATGCGGTCCCAAGGAGTCGGACATGACTTAGCTACTGAACAACAAAAATTCATTTGAGGTAGCCACCAGTTGGGGCCAGCAGGGCCTGGTGAGAGGACCAGAGGGTTTAGGATGCCAAGAGGCTGCAAAGGGGCCTCACCCATAATATTTGTCTCACCCGTAACTTGTTCTTCCTTCCTGACTCGTGTGCTAGAGGCTCTCAAAGGATCCCATATTCTGTGCTCCAGAGACTCAGTTACAAGCAATCAAACACTGAGAGGTGTCCATGACTCCAGGGCAGCGTGAGGACAGCCGATTGCCCACGTGGCTGGGCAGGGATCTTGTGACCCTCCTTTCCTGTCAGTATGGTCCCCACCCCCACCATCCTCACATTCTTCCCCGTGCTTTCCCCCAGGGAATAGATGGGGAGGTTAGGTAACTTAGAGTTAATACTTTCCCTGTGGGACCCAGGAGAGAATGGAGCAGAGATTCAGGTGAATTACTGGCTGGACAAGACCCAAGTGCAATATATTTTGCAAAGCAAGGAGAAAGTGAAAGTGAAAGTCGCTCAGTCGTGTCCGACTCTTTGGGACCCTGTGGACTGTATAGTCCGTAGAATTCTCCAGCCCAGAATACTGGAGTGGGTAGCTTTTCTGTTCTCCAAGGGGTCTTCCCAACCATGGGATGGAATCTTGGGACCACCCAAGATCTGAATAAAGAGCACTTTCCCCTTGTGGCTCAGCTGGTAAAGAATCCACCTGCAATCCAATGCAAGGGGGAAGTGCTCTTTATTCAGATCTTGGGTGGTCCACAATGGGTCACAGGCCCAGTAACTTGCCCTGTTGGCCTTCCTCCCTCCAACTGTGGGAATGGTAGCATGAGTTCTGGTCCATCTAGGGTTCAGGGCAGCCTGTCAGGGTCTCCAGGAATACAGGAGGGACCTGGACACTGGACCCAGATTCCCAAATACTCTCAGGGCTCAGAGCTGGTTCTCTGCCTCAGGCTCTTCCCCTTGACCTCACTCGGGTCTTGGGTCTCAGATAAGCTCTTTCCCACAGTCCATAAGCGGGTGTGTCTAGGGGAACTAAGGACCCACATCTGCTTTGTGGTTGAACCCACAGTAAACGTCTGTGTCAGGGCGTAGTAATTCCTGCAAAAGAAAACCGATGCCTCCAAGCTCACGTAACCTTCTCAGATGTTGTATCAGGGACTTCCCAGCCCTGGGTCCCCCAGAGTGGATTTGTGGGGGGGTTGTTTGTATAAGAGGTTTGTGGTTGAGACCCATCTCCTCTTCATCCCATTTTCCATCTTTCCTCCTATTTCTTGAACCTCCACACATAGCCAGGCGTAAAGGGGGCATTTCCTCAGCCCCTTGGGCTTATGAGACCAGAACTTGGTTCCACACACTCACCTGGTAGATGGGAACTGGTGGCCTGGCATCAGGTAGGGAGGCCTGGGGCATGGGAGAGACTGGGCATCAGCAGAGAGGGAAGGAGAGTCATTTCTCCCAAACATCCATCTCCAAGCCCGAAGCCCCCACCCCAAATCCTATCTGAGCTGTATATCGAACCCTTGTTATCCTGGCTCCCCTGTTATCCTGGCCCACCTGGTTCCTTCTGGACTTCAAGGTTCTCTTGAGGCCAAGTGAGGAGACCAGGGCAGCCTTAGGATAAGGTGGTGGGTGATCATGTCCCTGAAATGCATCCAGGTCCTGCCATGGTGGGAATTGCCATGTCTTAACAACTCTTATTGAGCTTCCCTGTTGGCTCAGAGGTAAAGAATCTGCCTGCAGTGTGGGAGAACCAGGTTCATTCCCTGGGTCAGGAAGATCCTCTGGAGAAGGCAACGACAACCCACTCCAGTATTCTTGCCTGGAAAATTTCATAGACAGAAGAGCCTGGAGGGCTACAGTCCATGGGGTCGCATGAGTCGGACACGACTGAGCGACTGTCAACTACCCTTGAGTGAAAGGGGTCTGCACAGTGCGTCAGGGTTGGACAGTCCCCCGGCCCTGAGCCTGTGAAGCTGGGACGCTGGGGAGAAGAGACAAGGAAGGGATGTACTCACCTGGGAGACAGAGCTGCCAGAGGGACCACGTCCTGGGAGGAGACAGGAGTTAGCACTGGGAGTGTGAGGAAGCTTAGCCCGTTCTCTCAGGAGAGGCTGAGAGTCCACCTTCCGGAGAACCATGGGAGAAAGAGCCCCACCAGGGAGAGACACTCTGGCAATTTCAGGCCCCAGTGAGGGCGAGGGAGCCTCCCAGGATTATATGCACAGGACAAGCAGGCTAGCCAGTCGGAGTTCCCTGTGCTGAAGCCCCAGAGAAAGGGCCAGAGACCCTGGGGGAGGCAGGCAGGAACAGACAGGGCAGGGCCTGCCTGGGCACCTGCTGTCCTGGGCTGAACAGACACCTGAGGTGGACGCTTGGGGCCAGTTCCCTCTGTTGTGCAGGCAGCCGGGGTTAGGGAAGGAAAAAAAAAAAAACAGGCATATTTATAAATGTGAGGAGTGTAGAGGGAGGTCAAGGCTTTGGTGTCAGAACACGGGACAGGAGGATCCCCACGTCCAAGCAGGGGCTGGACACCTCCTTTCTCCACCAAGGCTGCTTAGAGGGGAGGGCCCAGCAAGGACGCTGAGGAAAGTCCTTAAGAAGCCGTATCTGCCCTGAGTCCAGAGGGCCAGGACCATAGGCTAATAGGGTTCAGAAGAGAGTGGCCACCGACGGGACCAGGGCTCTGGGAAAGGCATCCATCCATCCAAAGCTTTGTCTGAGTGGATGCATCACGCTTACGGAGAGAGCAGGGCCAGTGTGTGGGGAGGAAAGGGAAGCCAGCGACTCTGGGGTCTCACTGAGGGCAGTGTC
>NW_024071461.1:0-7426 GCF_014754425.2 Oryx dammah
GGAGGAGCAGAGACAGCACACTAGAAATCTCTGGATGGGGCGGTTTCGATCCAGTGAGGGCAGGCATGCGTTCTTCCTTAGGAAGGGAAAGCTATGTCAGATGACTAAGAAAATAGGTAAGTGAGGAGGGCATTAAAGAAGGGAAACCACCTCAATTCAGTTCAGTTGCTCGGTCGTGTCCAACTCTGCGACCCCATGAATCGCAGCACGCCAGGCCTCCCTGTCCATTACTAACTCCCGGAGTTCACTCAGATTCGAATCCATCAAGTCAGTGATGCCATCCAGCCATCTCATCCTCGGTCGTCCCCTTCTTCTCCTGCCCCCAATCCTTCCCAGCATCAAAGTCTTTTCCAATGAGTCAACTCTTCTCATGAGGTGGCCAAAGTACTGGAGTTTCAGCTTTAGCATCATTTCTTCCAAAGAAGTTCCAGGGTTGATCTCCTTCAGAATGGACTTGTTGGATCTCCTTGCAGTCCAAAGGACTCTCAAAAGTCTTCTCTAACACCACAGTTCAAAAGCATCAATCCTTCGGCACTCAGCCTTCTTCACAGTCCAACTCTCACATCGATACATGACTACTGGAAAAACCATAGCCTTGACTAGACAGACCTTAGTCAGCAAAGTAATGTCTCTGAAACCACCTCAGACCCGAGCAATTTGAAAGAAATGGTCTGAGGAATTTCTTGGTGATCCAGTGGTTAGGACTCTTCTGTTTTGGGGTTGAAAGTCCAGGTTTGATCCCTGGTGAGGGAAGTAATTTTCACAACCTGTGTGGTGTGGCCAGAAAAGAAAAATGAAAACAGAAAGTTCGGGAGAGAGACAGAGAGAAAAGCTCTGTGCTTACCAGATTCTTGAACACAATGAACTTGTCTCAAATCACCAGTCCCTGAAAGAGTGCCTGTTGCTCCCGATAAGTTAGTTAATAATTGAGAAATGCATAATATTGAGAGGATCGTAGTGGAACAGGAGCCAGAGATCATACAAAGCTGCAGGGGGTTTGCAGGAGATGCAGAGAGGTACTGCCAGGCCAAAATGAGATGCGTCATTCTGAGTGTTGACCTTCAGGAGGCAATTAGTAGGACCTTGTCTTTGGGCAAATCACCTATCTGACAACTTTAGCTCAGCTGCCACCATGAATTCTCAGACCTAATTGCTTGCTTTCTCCCCAGATGCCCGAGGACTCCCTTGGCCCACCCAGCAGTAACTAACTGGCAACTTAGAGTCAGACTTGCCCCATCTGTCCCAGAGCCCACACATGCATCAGCTCAAAGGCCTGGATCTGAGTGGGGCCACCATGATGGACTTTAGTCCTGAGATCCTCCACATTCTTCAGGAACAAGTTGCAGCCACTCCCCAGGAACTGAACTTAGGGTGATGTGATCACAGAGTCCCAACTTGAGTCCATCCTAAATGAGTCCATGCATCAGGACTGGAAAACCAATCCATGGTTTCAGATATCAGCTCAACGTGAATGGAAAGGAAAGATGATACTGTGAGGGTGCGGGACTGCAAGGGGAAATGCAGACTCTGGTTGGTGAGGGGACCTTCAGAGACATGGGTTTATAGCATGAGAAACATGAATTTCCTAGAAGGGAATCTTGTATGCATATGGAGCATTACTCTTGGGCAGTGATTGGAAATAAATGGTCACAAATAACGAAACCTGCGTTGTATTTGTATCCGGTGCCCTTCATGATACATTACCGTGTTTGTCTGTTTTCACCTCAGGAATCTCCAGGTAGTGATGAAAGCAAACACACAGGATTCTCTATTCTCAGAAATCCCACTATTCCCACTATTTCTGTATTCTGCCCCATGGCCTGCTCTCCCTAAAGGAGAGGACCAGCAAATCCACTTATCTCAGGCCAATGCTTAGGACTGAAAATGGAGGGAGCTTGTGATGGAACTCCAAGTGGGAGGCTAAAGGCCTGAGAACCAGGGCACTACTCAGGTAAGTCCTGGTGTTTCGTCTCAAGAGCCAGAAGTGGCTATGTTCATGGGCAAGAAGAGAAGGAGGGAGAGAAGACAGTACCTTGTTCCATTCAGGCCCCCAGGAATCAGACGAAACCCAACCGTGTAGGTGAGGGCGGATGTCTTCACTCATTTGATGGGTTTAAATGCTGCTCTCTTCCTGAAACATCCTGTCAGAAATACCCACTCTTAATGTCACAGAAATTTAACCAACACAGAGACCATGAACAAAGGGCACCCAAAGGAAGGCTCCTGCTGAAGATTCCAGAGCTGGTATTGTTGGCTCTGGGGGTGGAGTGGATGTTGGGCTGGGGGATCTTAGGCAAGAGGATCTGCTTCTCCATAAGATGGAGGTAGCCATGCAAGCACAGCATCTGTGTGTGCTGTGTGCTAAGTCATTTCAGTCAGGTCCGACCTGTGACCCCGGGAACTACAGCCCTCCAGGCTCCTCGGCCCATGGGACTCTCCAGGAAAGAATACATCAGTGGGTTGCTATTCCCTTCTCCAGGGGATCTTCCTCACCCAGGGATCGAACCTGGGTCTCCCACATTGTAGACAACTTCTTTACAGCCTGAGCTACCAGGGAAGCCTTATCCTGGAAATCAATAAGATGAAACATGTTAAAGCCTTGGCACTGGACCTGGTATAGAGTATGAGCTCAATAAATGAGTCCTTGCCTGCTTTTTCCTTGCTAGCAGACTCCCCCAGGAGTCTTCGATCCTCAGGCTTACTCTATATTCCTATAACAGGAAGGAAAGAAAGAGGGCTCAGCACTTATATGAGGCCATGAGTGAACCAGAATTCCCCCAAGCTGCTTTAGTAGCTGTCACAGGAAGGGGCAGGACTTGGTCATAGGAAAGATTTCCCTCCTCTCTGGGGACAGACATCCTGAGCTCAGGACTCCTAGGTGACCTGCGGGTACATCAGCAGACAGGACATGAATTAATGTTGCAGGCAGGGCTGTGGGGTTCAGCATCCCATAAACATCTGCTGTAATGTGAATGCATTTGTGCTGGGATTTATATCAACATAAGGACTTCCCTGTAACTCAAATGGTAAAGAATCTGCCTGAAATGCAGAGACCAGGGTTTGATCCCTGAGTCGGGAAGATCCTCTGGAGAAGGGAATGACAAGCCACTCTAGTATTCCTGTCTGGAGAATCCCATGGACAGAGGAGCTTGTCCGGCTACAGTCCATGGGGTTGCAAAGAGTCGGACATGACTGAGTGACTAACACACATTATATAAACACCAAAGATATACACTGTCTTTTAAAATTATGAAGAAAATTTAGTGAAAGGATGCATGTGGATTTGGAGTCTCCAAAGAAAAATATCTTTAAAATGGATTTCAAAGATCATTCAAAAAACAGTTTCTTTAAAAATATTTAGAATAAGATTTCAGAACTGGATTGCAATTATCCTTTTTAAAGTAGACTGTACATTGAAGAGCAGTTTTCTGTTCAAAGTAAAATAGAGGACATGGTGCAGAGTTTCCACTAAATCCTTCTCTGTCCACAGGCATCGCCTCTCTAACTGTCAACATTCCGCATTCTACCAGTATATTTGTTACAACTGATGGGCCCACATTGACATATCATCACCATCACGCAAAGAGGAAAGTATTTATGGCTCTTCCCTCTTAGTGTTGCGTGTCCTATGACTTCTAACAAGTATATAAGGACATTGTAAAATCACACAGAGTATCTTCTCTGCCTGTTTATCCCTCCTCCACCTCTACCCCTGGAGAAAATTCTGATTATTTCATTGTTGTCTGAGTCTACCTTTTGTAAAATGTCATGTAGTTGGGCTCACTGTATGTAGGCTTCTCAGACTGGTTCTTTCACTTAGTAATAGACATTGTGGTTTCCTCCATGACTTTTCACAGTTTAATACCATTACATTGTCTGTATATATCACAGTTCATTGGTTCTTTCACCTACTAAAGGACAGCTTGGTTCCTTTCAAGCGCTGGCAATGAGGAATAAAGCTTCTCTAAGCTTCCATGTGCATATGTTTGCATGGACAGAATGTTTCAAGTCAGCTGAAAGGAGCAAAATTGCTGGATTGTAAATACCAATATATACTGATTTTTTTTCTTAACAAACTACCAAGTTAGATATTGTCCAATAAATGGTAAGGAGCAGTGTCCCTGTGGTCTCATAACGGACCACAGAGACTGACAAATCAGTAAATGGTTATAAATGCATGGTCCATGGAAAACTTATCATCAGTCTTTGGTGAAATGTTATTTATTAAAATCCCAACTTGGGGAAAATCAATTGTAGCCCAGTGTCAATACCACAAACATAAACATATAGAAGAAATAACTCTCTGGTCAATATATATGTCCATGAATATTACTTATGAAAGAAAACTTCATTTTTTACCATACTTTTTTTATTTTTTCCCAAATAAAAACACTTTCTAATGCTACAGATAGAAGAAGCGTCTCTCCCGAACTTCTTTTTCATAAGTGCATATATATATGTACAAACATGTATATATGTATTATTATGGCATGAAAAGAAAGATATCCTACCATATTTCACAAAGCAGGATGAATTTTGAGGGCATTATGCTAAGTGAACTATGTCAGAGAAAGTAAATACTGTATATTCTTTTTTATCTATGAAGTCTAAATAACTGAGCTCCTCTTTCTTTTTCTTCATGCAAGCTGCTTAAACCCTGTCTCCATTTCTCCAATTCATTGTATGTTTGCTCTAGATTTTCTAAAAATATTATGCCTTTATTTTCAACACTCGTTATGGAAAAGAATCTGATAACAGAGAATATTCAATAAAATACAGAAAGTTGAGTGGAAATACAATAAAAATTCCCAGAACTTTGCAATCACCAGTGCTTTCATCTTAGTGATAACCCTCTGGACATCTCGGCATGGTGATCATGATTCTCACAGATATGAATTTCCATTTCTGTGGTAATTACCATATCTTTTACTACATCTGTTTAATTTTCCTGAGAATGAGCAAGAAAAACAATAAAGTTCTGAGGTTTGAAGAATAGATGCTTGCTTCTTGGACAGAAAGCTATGGCAAACTGGGTCAGCCTATTAAAAAGCAGGGACACTGCTTTGCCTACATGACTTTGTATAGTCAAGCTATGATTTTTCCAGTAGCCATTACATGGCTATGTGAGAGTTGGACCATAAGAAAATCTGAGCACTGAAGAACTGACTCTTTCAAACTGTAGTACTGGCGAAGACTCTTGAGAGTCCCTTGGACAGCAAGGAGATCAAACCCATCAATCCTAAAGGAAACTGAATTGAAACTGAAGTCGCTCAGTCGTGTCCAACTCTTTGCGATCCCATAGACTGTAGCTTACCAGTCTCCTCAGTTCATGGAGTTTTCCAGGCAAGAGTACTGGACTGGGTTGCCATTTCCTTCTCCAGGGGATCTTCCCAACCCAGGGATCGAACCCAGGTCTCCTGCACTGCAGGCAGATGCTTTATCCACTGAGCCACCAGGGAAGCAATCAGTCCTGAATATTCATTGGAAGTTACTGATGCTGAACTGAAGCTCCAGTATTTTGGTCATCTTATGTGAACAGCCGACTCATTGGAAAAGTCCCTGATGCTGGGAAATATTGAGGGAAGAAGGAAAAGAGGGCATCAGAGGATGAGATGGCTAGATGGTAAAACCAGTGGAATGGACAAGAAATTGGGCAAACTCGGGGAGACAGTGAGGAACTGGAAATCCAAAGAAATAAGCAAAGGGTTAAGAGATGCTCTTAACAGAA
The DNA here is from genome assembly GCF_014754425.2 of Oryx dammah. Classification (NCBI taxonomy): domain Eukaryota; kingdom Metazoa; phylum Chordata; class Mammalia; order Artiodactyla; family Bovidae; genus Oryx; species Oryx dammah. The sequence goes on from NW_024071461.1 coordinate 5,729, forward strand.
GAAAGAATGTGCAGGATTGGTAAAATTTTGGATCATAGACAATACAGTGCTTTTTTTTTTTTTTTTAAATCAATAACTGGAGATTGCTGAGGTATAAGCTGAAAAAGAGAGTACTAAATCAGGGAAGGCAGCAGTTGGTTTTCAATGAGAGTTTCTTTATTTCTGACAATTGCTTTAGAAGCATCTACCCAGGGAAAATTCCAACATGTGGGTCTCAAACCCACATGCAGCTCCAAAAATTGAGGTGCATATTTGATTGTATAAATACATATCTCAAAAGTTCCAACACTTCCTCGAATCTACATTTCCCCTTGCAATCCATCATCCCCACAGAACCATCTTTCCTTTCCATTCACGTTGAGCTGATGTCTGAAACCAAGGATTGGTTTTCCATTCCTGATGCATCTACTGCCTAGATTTTAGTTTTCAGGTGAGCAGAAGTAAACTTTGACAGACACATCCAGCTAGGAGGAGTGTAACAGTGGTACAGAAAGGGCTCCTCGGGATCGAATGACTTATTGCCCCAGTGAGGCCACAGGCTGGATCTAAGCCAGATGGACCTTGGATGTCTTAATCCCACATAATCTCAATGAGTTTATCTTGAAGCTGGACGAGTTGGCCTAGGTGGAGGGCTCCATGAAGGCTGCAGCTCTTCTGAGGGGCAAGATCAAACTCATCACTTAAGTTGCTCAGCCCAGTGGTGTGACTCAGAAGCTTCTCCAGGATGGCCAGAGAGGATGTTTCCACACAGAATGAAGGTCCAAAGCTTGAACAGTGGCTCAGGGCAGACAGGATGGACTCACATTAGGACTCTGTGATCCCACACTGCTCTAAGTTCAGTTCCTGAAGGCTGCAACTTGTTCCATAAGAATCTGGAGGATCTCAGGACTAAAGTCCATCATGGTGATACCACTCAGATCCAAGCCTTTGAGCTGACACATGTTTGGGCTCTGGGACAGATGGGGCAAGTCTGACTCTGTAAACTGACAGTTCGATATTGCCAGATGGGCCAAAGGGGGTTGGGCATCTGGGGAGAAAGTAAGCAATTAGGCCTGAGAATTCAGGGTGGCAGCTGAGCTAAAGTTGTGAGATAGGTGATTGGCTCAAAGTCCTACTAACTGCTTCCTGAAGGTCAGTACCCAGCATGACCCATCTCATTTTGGCCTGGCAGTACCTCTCTGCATCTCCTGCAAACCCCCTGCAGCTTTGTATGATCTCTGGCTCCTGCTCCACTACAGTCCTCTCAGAATTGTGCATTTCTCAATTATTAACTAACTTATCGGGAGCAACAGGCACTCTTTTAGGGACTGGTGATTTGAGACAAGTTCATTGTGTTCAAGAATCTGGTAAGCACAGAGCTTTTCTCTCTGTCTCTCTCCCGAACTTTCTGTTTTCATTTTTCTTCTCTGGCCACACCACACAGGTTGTGAAAATTACTTTCCCCATCAGGGATAAAACTTGGACTTTTAACCCCAAAAGAGAAGAGTCCTAACCACTGGATCACCAGGGAATTCCTCAGACCTTTCTTTCAAATTGCTCACGTCTGAGGTGGTTTCCCTTCTTTAATGCCCTCTTCACTTACCTATTTTCTTAGTCATCTGACATAGCTTTCCCTTCCTAAGGAAGAACGCATGCCTGCCCTCACTGGATTGAAACCGCCCCATCCAGAGATTTCTAGTGTGCTGTCTCTGCTCCTCC
>NW_024071462.1:0-7424 GCF_014754425.2 Oryx dammah
GGGGAATGGATATTTGCATCCAGAAGTTTGGGAGGAGGATGATGGGAAAGATAAGCCAGCAGGGGAGAAAGAGAAGGAGGCATTCTTGGAGTGGACCCAGGGGGAGCGAGGCTGCCTGGGCAGGTTCTAAGTGGAATATTTGGGGATATATATATATATATTTTGGCCATGTCATACATCTTGCAGGATCTTAGTTTCCTGACCAGGGAACAAACCCAGGACCCCCTGCACTGGAAGCCCGGAGTCCTAACTGTAAGGTCGGACTCCGGGGGCCATGATGGGCTGCCCCTCCTCTGCCTCCCGCCGGTGAGAAGGTCTCTAACGGAAGGATCCTCCCAGATCCCGGGGACCAATGACAGCACACTTCGCCGGTTGCCATGATGAGCCGCCCGTCCTCTCCCCTGCCCCCTAACGGAGGGAGCCTCCCGGATCCTGGGGACCAATAACAGCACACTTCGCTGGCTAAAGCTGCCCCACCCCAGCCACATAGAAGGACCTATCAGCTCGGGACACCTCGGCTGGCAACCTATCCAAACCCCCATCCATTAACCTAGCCATCCCCTGCAACATGCATATGTAAACAAACTTCTAACACGGTGCGGGTGTGCGGACTTCCTCGACCTGCCCCGTTCGGGGTCCGGGAACCCCCCCCTTCCCCCTGGGAGCGCTTTGCCATTAAAGCCTGTTGGACACTCTTTTGGTGTCCTGGTTGTCTTTTACCTAACATGTGGCGCCCAAAGTGGGGCCCGAGGCGAGGGCCCATCCTGTGACTAGCAGGATTTGTGGCCCCCTCCGGTCTGGCCTGCACCGGACCAGGTCACCCCGTCACCCCTCCGGGACCATTCAACTGTCTGGCAGGATATGGGGTAAGTTCCATCGGTCGGGCTCGGGGGATTTTTGCTTCCGTCGCTATTATGCCTAGGGTGTCCCGGTTCTGGTAAATGGCGGCCGCGTCTGGACCCCTCCTCTGCAAGCCAGGCTTGTTTCTTCGCCGCCTGTCAGTTTGGAGACATCCGTCTTGGCTGAGTGGCCCTTTCCTCGCTGGGTTGATCGCCCGTTCGGGGATGCCTGACCAGCCCCGCTAACGACTGGTCTAGGACCTTTGTTTCATAGTCACCATGGGGGCAGCTCCCTCCAAGCCCGACCGGCCCTGGTCTACACCACTAGAATGTTTACTTGCCAACCTCAGAACTCTACGTATCTCCGGAGAAATTCACTCCAAATGCTTAACCTTCCTTTGTTCTGAGGCATAGCCCCAATATTCTTTAGATGACGGCTCACAATGGCCGCCAACCGGAACTTTTGATTTTAACATCCTCCGTGACTTAGTACTGCTGGAAGACGGGAAAATGGTCCAAGGTCCCCTATGTACGGGCTTTCTGGCTGTTGTGCTCCCGTCCCACCCTATGTACCCGCTGTTCCCCTTCTGAAATTCTTCTAACTATCGCCCTTGCCAACTTCTCCCATGTCTTCCCCTCCTCCACCGCCCTCACAGCCCAGCCCTCCTGTGACAAAGCCGCCTCTATATCCACCCCTCCCTTCATGCCCGGCTTCACCGACCTCCCCCACACCAACCTCCCCTCTATCGCCCTCACCCACTCCCTCCATACCCAGTTCTCCTGTAACTGTGCCTCCCTCCACCCCCTTGACTCCGTCCTTGGCTCCGTCTCTCCATCCACCCCTTTCTCCCTCCTCGCCTCCTCTCCCACCGTCCTCACAGCCCAGCTCTCCTGTGACTACACCTCCCACCGCCCCCTTGGCTCCACCTCAATATCCACCCCTTCCTCCATGCCCACCCCTTTCTGGCTCACCAGTCAGCTCACACACAAGGCCGCAGATCACTCCCAATCTGCCGCCAGCTCCCCTGCTTCCTCTCCGCCAGGTGGCCGGCCCGGAGGGTCTCACCCATGTCCATGTGCTCTTTTTACTCCAACATCTTGCCCATATCGAACAGCGGCTAGGCTCCTACTCGGCCAATCCCTCTAACTACATCAAAAACTTTACCCAGTTGTCTCGGTCTTACGCCCTCACCTGGCAAGACGAGTTTGTCATCCTGGGGTCCACTACTACCCCAGAGAAAGGAAAAGCCATTTGGGCCGCAGCAAGAGTGGTAGCAGACCGGAGACGTGTAGCCAACCCAGCAGACCCAGCCTGGCCACCCGGAGCGGCTGCTATTCCAGACGTAGACCCAGACTGAGACTGTCAGGAGGGACAGAGAGGTGGAACCAACATTCAATACATGGTAGAATGCCTATTGGAGGGAATGGAGACCACCTCCCTTTGGTAAACCTACTTAAACTAGATGAAGTGATCCAGGGCCCCGATGAAAACCCAGCAGCCTTTCTTAACAGGCTGACAGAGGCTCTCACCACCTATACCCGGATTGCCCCAGATTCTCCAGCGGGGGTCACTACCCTAGCCAACCGTTTTATATCCCAATCAGCTTCAGACATCAGAAAAAAACTCTCCAAGGTTGAGGATGGGCCTCAGACCCCCACTCCGAGACCTGGTAAAAATGGCCTTTAAGGTTTACAACACCTGGGAAGAAGCCACCAAAGCCTGCCACAAGGCAAGGCTTAAACAAAAAGCCGAACTCCAGGCTAACCTCCTTGAGAGACACACCCAGGCACTGGTAGCAGCCCTGCGGCCGGCCATGGGACAGAGGGTGCGTCCCCAGACCACCGCCAGGAGCCTGCTTCAAATGTGGTCATGAGGGCCACTGGGCCTGCCAATGCCCAAACCCCTGGCTCCTGACAAAGCCCTGACCTCGTTACAAACAACCGGGACATTGGGCGAGTGATTGTCCCTGGGTGACTCAGGCCCCCGCTTTACCGGGCCAAGGCCTGGGCTCCCAAAAGGACATTTCCTCCCCGTACCCCACCTTGGAACTTCTCTCCTTCGGTGAAGATTGACAGTGCCCAGACTCGGGGACCCCCATGACCCAGGCCGAGCCCAGGGTAATGCTTCAAGTGGCGGGTAAGTCTATCAATTTCTTGATGGATATGGGGGCTGCTTACTCTGTCCTTCCCTCCTTCGGGGACACCTTGCAATCTCCCCAGGTCTCGGTGGTGGGTATGGATGGCACATCTTCACGACCCTTGCAGACTGGGCCACAGCCCTGTCAGCTTGACCACTTCTCGTTCATACACTCTTTTCTGATAATCCCTTCATGCCCCACTCCCCTGCCAGGGCAGGACATTTTAGCTAAGCTTAGGGCCACCATTCACCTACCTCTTTCACTTTCCCAATCTCTCACCTTGCCCCTACTCCTCGTCTGCTCCCCTGAGGCTCCAATTGTCGACCCTACCATCTGGGACACTGAAATCCCTCTGGTAGCAACCCATCACACCCCCATCCTGATTAAACTACGTGATCCTTCCCACTTCCCAAGCCGCACTCAGTTCCCCATCTCTCAGACTCACCTACGCGGTCTTAAGCCAATCATAGACCATCTCTTAGGCCAGGGCCTCTTGGTCCCCACGGCCTCGCCCGGCAATACCCCCATTCTCCTGGTACGGAAAGCTGCTGGTGGCTACCGACTGTTCCAGGACCTTCGACTGATAAACGAAGCCATAATCCCTGCTCATCCAATTGTCTCCAATCCTTATACCTTGCTTTCTGACATCCCTAGCAGTACGACTCACTTTACTGTCATAGACCTCAAAGATGCCTTTTTCACTACTCCCTTACGCCCAGACTGCCAATTCTTTGCTTTCACATGGACCGACCCAGAAACCCAACAGTCCTCCCAGCTAACATAGACAGTCCTCCCCCAAAGGTTTGGAGACAGTCCCCATTTTTCGGCCAGGCTCTGGCCTGGGATCTGGCCACATGCCCTCTGGCCCCTAGTGTCCTCTTACAGTATGTGGATGACCTTCTGCTCTGCAGCCCCTCACAAGCTCTCTCTCAGATACATACCACTACTCTTCTTAACTTCCTTAGCTCTAAAGGATACCAAGCATCTCAAGAAAAAGCCCAACTCACCCAGACCTCTATAACTTACCTAGGTCTAAAGATTATCCCAACAACCAAGGCTCTAACTACTGACAGACTCAGCCTTCTCCGAGACCTCTGCCCCCCTTCCACTGGGGAACAAATCTTGTCCTTTTTGGAGTTAACAGGATTCTTCTGGCACTGGGTCCCCAACTATGCTTCATTGGCTAAACCCCTCTACACAGCCACAAAAGACACCCCCACTGGACCGCTCTCTTCAGAAACAGAGGTCCAAAAGGCTTTCTACAACCTCCGCTCAGCTTTGCTGTCCTCTTCCCCACTCTTCCTGCCCAATCCCAACCTCCCCTATCACCTGCACACTGATGAAAAGGGGGGCATAGCCTTTGGAGCCCTCATACAGCCTGCGGGCCCTGAAATGCTGCCAGTGGCATTTATCTCCAAACAGTTAGACCCCACCGCCTGGGGATGTTTCCCCTGCCTACGTGCCCTGGCAGCAGCAGCTTCTCTATACGCAAATGCAAAAACACTAATTCTAGATCGACCCCTAACTATATTCTCACCACACTGCCTGGCTGGCCTCCTGGCTTCCAAATTCCTGTCAGATCTTAGCGACTCTCGGCTCCAGCAATTCACCATTACTAAGACACCCCTGCCTCCTGCCAGTGAGTGACACGCCCTGTCCAATGCTTGACTGGCCTCATCCACTGTGGCTGTTGCCAATCACAACTTTGGCTATACTCTTCGCCATTGGACTGGCTGTCACGGCTCCCCCCAGGACTGGCCGCCCACACTCTGACTTTCACTGGCCCTTACTTACCTTATCATCTGTTCACTACTCCTGGGGTGCTATTCCTTTAGAACGGCCTGACCTGGTCATATGTCTCTAGCCTGCCTTGAAGACTTTATCTTGACCCTACTACAAGACCTCTGGCTGGCTACCCCGATTATTGACCGTGACTCTTTCATCCAGGCAATTTCTGATCTGCACTTACAGGAGAACTTCCTCCTTTTCACAAAAGCTCAAATTGATTTTTTCTTCTTTGTCACTCTCCTCCTAATATCATAGATAAACATGCTCTTGTCACTATCCCTCCTGGCCATGATAACACGGATGGGACAACCTATGCCCTGCCCCCAGGGCTACACCAAATGAGACCACAAAAAACTGGGTTCACAGCCTACACTTATGTCCACCGAGACTGTTATGCTCCACCTGCCCAGCCATGCTCTCATGGAGGTAAATGGTATTGGACGGCCAAGAGCCTTGGGACAGCCAAATCAAGTTCAGCCTCTAACTGCCATAAAGCTGGAGGCAAAGATCTCTGTTTTACCATGCTAACTCACTATGCAATGACAGACGGGAAGGGGGCCCAAGATCAGAGGTGAAAACAAACCCAACATAAGGTCCAACAGGACCTCATAAAGTTGGCAACTGAAGACTCTGATCCACACCATGAGCCCAACAACTCCTAGACCAGGTTCATCAGGCGCTCAACCCCCTAGATTTTTCACCCCAAATTTTCACCAGCCTCAATGACACCTATCAGACCCTGACTGAAACCTCACCAGATCTTTCATGTTGGCTCTGTCTTCCCTTGAGACCCCGACCATTCCTTGCCCAACCGATCCCCAGCAAATGGGTAGAGGCCCAAAATCTCACTCGAAATGCCACTGAAGTATCCTGGCCAATGGGGCCCTTGACCACCGAGATACTGTATCTACCAGCCAATGCCTCTTGTGTTCTGGCCAACGACACCTCATTAACAACAGTGGCCTGTGATGGCTCAAGATGAGGCCCCCATCCCCAAACCCTCTAGTATGCAGAAAACCCAGGATATTCTTTCTCTGTAATCAAACCACCTTATTACAATGTTTTCCACCCAGCTGGACTCATCCTTGCACCCCAGTCTTCCTTACGCCCTATCTGACCATTCTGACACCACAGGCGATGGAAGACCAGATCCGACCAACCCACCGCCGACGAAGGGCATTAGCTGCAGCTCCCCTGCTCCTTGGAGGAGGTTTATTCACAGCCTTAGGACTGGGGGCAGGAGGATTAAGATCAGCCACGCACTTTTGCTATAAACTGTCCGCAGACCTCAATCGAGACCTGGACAAGGTGGCAGACTCCCTGATGGCATTACAGACCCAGGTAACCTCTCCAGCAGCAGTGGCTCTCCAAAATCGAAGGGCCCTAGACCTGCTAACGGCTGAAAAAGGGGGAACCTGTCAGTTCCTAAGGGAAGACTGTTGCTTTTTTTTCATTAATGCCTCGGGGATAGTTCAGAACAAGGTCTGAGAGCTGAGAGAAAGCATTAGACTTAGGCCGAGTCGGGCGGTTCCGACATTTCGGGATGGTGGAAGTCATCTTGGGCAAAATGGCTTCTCCCACTTCTCAGACCCCTCACAGCCTTGCTCCTTATCCTGTTGATAGGACCTTGTGTTTCTCAGATCATCCTCCGGAGGGTCAGGGAGCTGACCCAGACGGCTACTGGACAGATGTTGATGGTGGCCGCATTCTCCAAACTCCCGTCCAGGGACCCTGAGGCCCCCTAAAGGTCACCGGGATCCGGCCACAACCCTCAGCCCCAACGACGCCCCATTTCAGCAGGAAGTAGCCAGAAACGATAATGGCGCCCCTTATCCTAACAAAAGGGTCAGAATGTAAGGTCGGACCCCGGGGGCCATGATGGGCCGCCCCTCCTGTGCTTTCCCCCGGGGAGAAGGTCTCTAACGGAAGGATCCTCCCAGATCCCTGGGACCAATGACAGCACACTTCGCTGGTTGCCATGATGAGCCGCCCCTCCTCTCCCCCGCCTGTGGGGAAGTCCCTACCCCCTAACAGAGGGAGCCTCCCGGATCCCAGGGACCAATAATAGCACACTTCGCTGGCTAAAGCTGCCCCACCCCAGCCACATAGAAGGACCTATCAGCTCGCGACACCTCGGCCCGGCAACCTATCCAAACCCCCATCCATTAACCTGGCCATCCCCCGCAACGTGCATTATAAACAAACTTCTAACACGGCGCGGGCGGCGGCGTGCGGACTTCCTCGACTTGCCCCGTTGGGGTCCAGGAACCCGGCCGGGAGTGCTTTGCCATTAAAGCCTGTTGGACACTTTTTTGGTGTTCTGGTCGTCTTTTACCTAACCCTAACCACTGGACCATCAGGGCTGCCCCCTAGGAGACTCTTACACAAACAGAACATGTTTGCTAGTTGTTCTTTAGTTGCTAAGTTGTGCCCAACTCTTTTGCAACACCATGGATTGTTGCCCACCAGGGCCCTCCGTGGGATTTCCCTGGCAAGAATTCTGGAGTGAGTTGCCATTTCCTTCTCCAGGGAATCTTCCTGGATCAGGGATTGAACCCAAGTTGTTTGCATTGGCAGGTGAATTCTTTACCGCTGAGCCGCCAGAGAAACCTGAAATATTTGTTACTTATCTGAAATACAGATTTAACTGGGCATCCTG
>NW_024071463.1:0-7420 GCF_014754425.2 Oryx dammah
AGCATATTGAAAAACAGAGACATTACTTTGCCAACAAAGGTCCGTCTAGTCAAGGGTATGGTTTTTCCAGTGGTAATGTATGGATGTGAGAGTTGGACTATGAAGAAAGCTGAAAGCCGAAAAATTGATGCTTTTAAACTCTGGTGTTGGAGAAGACGCTTGAGTGTGCCTTGGACTGCAAGGAGATCCAACCAGTCCATTCTGAAGATCAGCCCTGGGATTTCTTTGGAAGGAATGATGCTAAAGCTGAAACTCCAGTACATTGGGCATCTCATGCAAAGGGCTGACTCATTGGAAAACACTCTAATGCCTGGAGGGATTGGGGTCAGGAGGAGAAGGGGACAACAGAGGATGAGATGGCTGGATGGCATTATTGACTCAAAGGACGTGAGTTTGAGTGAACTCCAGGAGTTGGTGATGGACAGGGAGGCCTGGCGTTCTGCATTCATAGGGTCACAGAGAGTCGGACATGTCTCAGTGACTGAACTGAACTGAACTGAACTGAACTGAACTGAACTGACTGAACTGAACTGAACTGACTGAACTGTGACGCTCAGAGACAGAATCAGAGTGAGGCAGCAAGGGACCAGATAATCACCTAGATGGGTGACTACTCATCATCACCTAGTGAAAGGAAGGCACAGTGTGTTCCTGAGCTCTGGTTCTGGAAGAGAAGAAGCAAAGACAGTGATAAGGATCTCCCAAGTTATATATTCACTCAGGAGAGAACGCTTCCTCATGACTTCCATCTGGGACCCAAAGGGGGTTTTATTGTGGAGGGTAGAGCTGGGGTCCACGGTCAAGCTCTCTTATGGTTCTTGAATCCACCTCTTCTTACACATTCCTCCCTACTCATGACACCTACACTGTTAGTCCTCTGGAAGGTCAGTGATGCAGCTGGTCATCACGACACGGAAACTCTGACAACAATGCAGTCAAGTTACATTGAGTCTCCCCAGCTCTGTTGAAGGCATAGACCAGCTAGGCAGCAGGGCTTAGCTTACTTAGCACAGAAGCCACATCCCAGAGCTAGGCTGGCCACCTGAGTAACTGAAGAGCCTGACCTCTCCAAGGGACAGGACAGGGCACGCTGTCTGGTTCAGCCAGTCACTGTGGAGGACAATGGGTGTTACTCCAGGATGCATCATGAAAAGAGCAAGGATGGAGCTCCTTCAAGAAGCCAGATTGGGAATATCCTGGTTAGGGGAATTGGTGCTGGTTTGGACTTGATGCTTTCAGCCAGGTGCAAGTCCTGGTTAGGATTTGGTGCTTCCACTGTCAAGGGTACAGGTTTAGAGGTTCAATCTATGCATGGGGAACTAAGATTCCATGAGCTGCTTAGTCTGTTAAAAAAAAAATGAGAGAGAAAGAAGCCAGACCATCCATCCTCACTCTCTCATTTCCTAACTCAGCTTCCAATGGCTATCAGAGGAACAGTGAGGAAGAAACCAGGCAAAGCCAAGACCCATCCCTCAGGAAAAGACACACCAACAAGAAAACACACACACACAGACTCACAAAACGAGCTCTTTGGCTGCTGGGAAAAGTTCCCTGTGGCTGCCATGAGGTGGGTTCATACTTATACTTCTGGGCTGGGTAGTTTTATTGAGGTGGGTCGTCCATAGTGGTTTGGACAGAGGTACGTTGTGTGTCACACCTGTTGCTAACTGAAGAGATAGCACAACATCCTCAGAGACTGGCAGAGAGCTACAGCCTGAAAGAGAGCTCGAGTCCGTGCAACTCCACCAGCTTGCTATCCTGATCTCCAATAGGCTACTGATCTTAGCACTGGAGAGCTGCTGGGTCAATGTCACTATTTTCCAACTTAAGGCATTCAAAGAAGACTGACTCTTTTAAAAATGCATACTAAACCATGAACAGGATCACAAGATTACAGGTGGAAATAAGGCATCAGTTCAGTTCAGTCACTCAGTCATGGTGCAGAGGGTGGAGTGGGGAGAAGAACGTCCCAGGGAGCCTGATGACTGGGGTGGGGGCCGAGGGGAGGGAAAGATCCTGAACTGTCAGTATTAGGGAGTGCTTCAGTATTACTCTATAGAGTGTGAGCTGAGCTGGAAGTCCCTCGAGGCCTGACCAGGACGGTGAGCTCAAGCCTTTTCATTTTCCCCCTGTTTGCACTCCACAGCCATCTTGCTGAAAGGTGGTGTCAAAGCAGACAGACCACCTCATGTCTGACTTTCTAGGTCATCCCAGTGGACCAGCTCCGAGCACCCTGTCTCATGCATCAAACCTGGAAACGTACCCAAATTGTGGGAGAAGGGGTTGGAGGATTAAATAAAATGATGACATCAGTACTAAAGAGTAGTGGGTAAGGCCTGGGATTAGGTAGCGTGTCAGTTACAGCCCCACCACCTGTTGCTGTGACGGGGACTGCTGGCTGGCTCGCTGCATTCCCCAGGTCACTAGCTGTGAAATATGCTTGGAACTACAGACAGAGGTTTGTAACACTGTATGGGAGGAAGTGATGAAAACTATCCCCAAGAACTGCTAAAAGGCAAATGGTGGTCTGAGAGGGCCTTTCAAATAGCTGAGTGGAGAAGAGAAGTGAAAAGCAAAGGAAAAAAGGAAAGATATATACATCTGAATGCAGAGTTCTGAGGCATAGCAAGGAGAGAGGATAGCCTTCCTAAGCATTCAATGCAAAGAAATAGAGGAAAATCATAGACTGAGAAAGACTAGAGATCTCTTCAAGAAAGTTAGACATACCAAGGGAACATTTCATGCAAAGAGGGGCACAAAAAAGGACAAAAGCGGTATGGACCTAACAGAAGTAGACAATAGTAAGAAGAGGTGCCAAGAATACACAGAAGAACTATTGATAATAACTGGGATAACCACGATGGTGTGCTCACTCACGTAGAGCCAGACTTCCTGGAGCAAGAAGTCAATTGGGCCTTAGGAACTACCACTATGAACAAAGCTAGTTCCTCTCCTCCACCTAGTGGAGGTGATGGGATTCTTGCTGAACTATGTCAAATCCTAAATGATGAGGCTATGAAAGTGCTGTACACAATACCCCAGCAAATTTGGAAAACTCAGCAGTGGCCACAGTGCTGAAAAAGGTCAGTTTTCATTTCTATCTCAAAGAAACGGCATGTCAAAGAATGTTCAGACTACTAACAATTGCACTCATCTCACACACTAGCAAAGGAATGCTCAAAGTCTCCAAGTCTTCAACAGCAAGTGAACCAAGAACTTCTAGATGATCAAGAGGGATGTAGAAAAGGCAGAGGATCCAGAGAGTATATTGCCAACAACTGCTGGATCACAGAAAAAGCAAAAGAATTTGAGAAAACCATGCAGTTATGCTTTACTGAGTATGCTAGAGCATTGGGCTGTGTGGATCACAATAAACTGGAGAATGCTTAAGGAAACACCAACACTAAAACAACTTACCAGCCCCGGATAAATGTGTATGCAGGTTAAGAACCAACAGTTAGAATCGGACGTGGAACAATGGACTGGTTCCAAATTGGAGGAAAGGAGTACATCAAGGCTGTCTATTGCCACGTTGCTTATTTAACTTATATGCAGAGTACATCAAAGGAAAGGTCGGATTCAATGAACCTCAAGCTGGAATCAAGATAGCCGGGCGAAACATCAACCTCAGATATGCAGATACGCATATTTCAAATGTGTAGATGACAACCTCAGATATGCAGATGACAGCACCGTTTATCAGAAAGCGAGGAGGAACTGAAGAGTCTGTAGTGATGAAAGTCAAAGTGGACAGTGAAAAGATCTGGCTTAGAACTCAACATTCAAAAAACGAAAGTCATGGCATCCGGTCCCATCACTTCATGCTGAATAGAAAGTCACACATTGGAAACACTGACAGACTTCACTTTCCTCAACTCCAAAATCAACTCCAGATGCTGAATGCAGCCATGGAATTCAAGGACACTTGCTCCTTGGAAGAAAAGCTATGACAAACCCAGAGAGCATATTTAAAAGCAGAGACATTACTGACAAAAGTCCATCCAGTCAAAGCTATGGCTTTTCCCATAGTTATGGATGGGTGTGAGAACTGGACCAAAAAGAAAGCTGAACGCCAAAGAATGGGTTGACGCTTTTGAACTGTGGTGTTGGTGAAGACTCTTGAGAGTCCCCTGTATTTGCAGAAGATCAGCCAGTCAATCCTAAAGAAAGTCAGTCCTGAATATTCATTGGAAGGACTGATGCTGAAGCTCCAACAGTGTGGCTACCTGATGCGAAGAACTGACGCACTGGAAAAGACGCTAACCCTGGGAAGGACTGAAGGCAGGAGGACAAGGGGATGACACAGGATGAGATGGTTGGATGGCATCACTGACTCAATGCACACAAGGCTGAGCAAGCTAGGGGGAGGTGGTGAGGAACAGGGAAGCTTGGTGTGCTGTAGTCCATGAGGACACAAAGAGTTGCTCACGACTGAGCGACTCAACTGCACTGAATAATGCTTATGAGAACCATCCACTATAGCTGAGTCCTGGCTCCAGCTCTATGAAGTATTCAACGTGTTGGAACAAGTCTGATACAGCAAGTCTCCGGGAAGTTCCACCAACCCCAGAAATATCTGCATATTTCAGATGTGCATATGACAACCTCAGATATGCAGATGACACCACCCTTTGTCAGAGAACGAAGAGGAACTGAAGAGTTTGTACTGATGAAAGTGAAAGTGGACAGTGAAAAAGCTGGCTTAGAACTCAACCTTCAGAAACTAAGGTCATGGCATCCAGTCCCATCACTTCATGCTGAATAGAAAAGCAAACAGAAATATGTCCTGAATTTCTAAGTGGTGACATTGCACTTAGTCTAGTCTGGCATCTGTTCATTTCAGTTCAGTCACTCAGTCGTGTCTGACTCTTTGTGAACCCATGAATCGCAGTACACCAGGCCTCCCTGTCCATCACCAACTCCTGGAGTTCATTCAGACTCATGTCCATCGAGTCTGGTATGCTGAGGCACTAAAACCATAAAAGTTCGAGGGCAGTGGCCACATTTTTTTATTAAATTTGGCAATAAGTCCCCAAGCCCTCCAGACATATCTGAAGCAGCTCCCACCACCTCAGGAAGTCAGATCGTAGCTCAGAAATCTCCCCTTCATTCTCCTTTCCAACTTCCTCCATCATATCACCTACCTGTAGCATTTTCTGTCCCTGGCCTGGGAAAGATTCTCTGTTCTTAGAGTCTTCACTGAATTCCATGAGTACCCATTCGTTGTCCATATTTTGAGCTGCCTGCAGACTGACTGGAAACATTTGAGGAATGGAAACGAGAGGCTGAAGGCAGGCCTGCACTGAGATTAATTAAGTTCCATAGAGGGAACCTGCACTTTCTTTTAGCTAAGCTGAGTGTTATTAGTGATTTGATCTTCTGGGACATGAGCATTTTCTCTCCAAAACCGGCATTAAAGGCTTCTATATGGCTTCACTTTGGGTGTTTGTCTTCTCCAAGGCCTACTGTACCTTACTGTTACCTCCAATATTCTTATTTGAGCATGTCTTGGTCCTGATGTGCTGCAATAGAGACTCTTCCAGGCGTGGCTAACGTGGACAGTGGAGAGGTCTTGCTAGCACAGTTTCTTGAGCTGGTACAGAACTTGAAGTCTATACTCTTTATCAATCCTGGGGATGTGTCCCTGGCATGGCTGAAAGTGTTAATGGTGAGTTTGCCTGGAGCTGTGGTTTTTCTGCTCATAGTGGCCCTTGTTGGGGTTAAGGACCATGCACCTCTCCATGGGTTGGGGGCCTTAAGTCTGGAGTGGATTGTATTGCTGTTTGTTTGTTCGTTTGTGTTTCCAGATTGTAGTTAGGAAGATAGAATGGTGGCCGATTTGGGGCCTCAGGAATCGAGAGGACTGGAGAGAAGAGTGGCAGCCATAGACAACAAACTCTGCTGTGGACAAGGTGACACCAACACGCCCACCTGGCCAATTGTGTGGGGGACAGGCCCAGGCGGTTCCAATGGTTTGAGAGGTCTTGTGATCCTCTAGGCTGCCTCATGGCTACTGCAGCCTAGTGTCTTGGTGAGGGGAGGTTTAAGGAGGCCTAGACCACCCTCCTTACCATGATGTCCTGGTGACCATGACATCACAACTTTGTGATTTCACTAATGCAATAAGCAGCAATGCCTTGGTCACTACCATTTGCCTCCTAGGTTTTAAAAGGAGAGGACTGTATCTTTTTAGTGAGGTCAGACTGCCTTCCTGATGTGCTTATTTTCATCTACCACTGCCTTGAATTATTCTCATTCTAACAGATCAACTTGACCCATGAAAGAGGAGTATGTTCTAGGCCAGCTGAATCTCTAAAGAGACAGTGAAAGCTCTTAGGGAGCATGAGGAATCTGTGAGGATTATCAGTTGATGGGAAAAAAAGTTCTTTAGCATTTTCCATTCCCTGAAAATATATGTATGACAAAGCCAATACAATATTGTAAAGTAATTAACCTCCGATTAAAATAAAGAATTTTTTTTTTTTTAAAAAAAAGTAAGAAAAGGATGCCTGTTTTGGAACTGACAGCTTCTTTTCCAGAGAAAGTGCATGTACCAGTTTGCTAGTGTTGTCATAACAAAGTGGCCCATACCAGGTAGCTTCAATAAATGTCTTCTCCAAACCCTGGGGATCAAGTCTGTAATCAAAGGGTAGGCAGATTTGCTTTCTTCTGACGTCTCTTTTGGATTGCGACTGGCCATTTTTTGCCTTAATCTTCACATAGTAATGTCTCTGTGTTGATTGTGACTGATCTCCTGCTCTTATAAAGTGCCAGTCGTATTAACCCAACTACCTATATAGAGACCATATTTCCAAAGTGGGTCAGAAATAAATTATAATTTATTCAGTTTGACTATACATAAAGTACAGACTGTTAGAGCTTCAACATACACATTCTGAGAGAATAAAATTTATTCCATAATATAGAGTTTCTTCTTTCCACTTGGTACTGCTGTATCTTTCTCTCTCTGTTCACCCTAAGAAGTTGTCTCCACAACACAGAAAACAACTGGTTAAGAAAAACGGATTGTCCAGGGGTAATACAGATGAAGACAAAATTCAGAATTTATAACCAATCTAGAAATCCTCTCCTCAAAGACACAATGGAAGGAAAGCATTTCTATCTTGGAGTAACGATTAAAATATAATTTGATGCACATAATAAGAAAACTACTAAAAGACTCACAAGACAAAAGATATACTCTACATATGAATCCTAGAATATCAGCTCATTACAAAATTTTCAAAATAGTAAGTAGTCCTTGAGTAAGACCGGATGACAACCTTTGTCACACTAGGTCCTAAATTCACCTGGTAATTGGGGGAGCTATCAGTCTCTGCTAATTTGTTTTATACAGAAAGAAAAACTGCTCATACTTTTCTGAGTGTATGTGGTTTTGAACTGAGTCATTCTCTCAGAG
>NW_024071464.1:0-6874 GCF_014754425.2 Oryx dammah
CTGGAGGACAGATTCCTAGAAGTAAATGCTGGGCCAAAGGGTTTTGGACCTTGTTTCAGAGGCTCTAAAGGTGCCTGCTTCCCATATCATCGCAACGGTGTGTCATTAAACCTTACTCTTTGCCCATTGGATGAATAAATCATTTCTCAGAGTAGTCTTAATTTGCCTTTCTGCTGTTAGGAGTGAGACAGGGCACTTTTTGTATATATAAGCATTATTTTTATTTCCTTTCTGTTCATAATCTCTGCCCATTTTTTCCCTGCTTTTGGGTTTTTTTATTATTGATTTGTAGGAGCTTTTTACATATGGGGGAACAGGCTCTTTGCTTATATATAAGGCGGCCACATTGCTTTTGGCGTGGCTCTCGGTTTTTCGACGTTCATCATCATCACTATGAAGTTCTGGGCACAGGAAGGGACAGTCTCCACCTCCCTCTAGATTCTGTCTCCAGGATGGGCTTGGGGAGGGCTCTTTTCCACATTAGCCCCCCGCCATGGGGTCCCTCTGCTCTTTCCCTGTACACCCTCAGATGTCCGACTGACCTGCCTGGGTCAGTTCCTCCCAGCCAGGCCATCCTGAGAGGAGACAGGAGCCACAGTGGGGGTGCAGACACGCACCAGAGTCTCCTCTGTTGTGAAACCACACCCGGTCAGCCCTCCAGTGCTGGTCCGGCGTTCAGAGGTGAGTCAGACCGTCCTCCTCTGCAGAGTTCACAGTCTGGTGGAGGGTCCAGTGTGGCGAGTGCTTGGGCAGGGGACCTCGAGAGGCACAGGGGGCCCTCTAGCAGCCGGGGAAGGTGTGGTCCCAGAGCCCCAGGCCCCAGGCCCCTCACTGCCTCGCTGGCCTCTCCCCAGGGTGCTGGGCTGAGTCTGGATTTAGTGGCGGGTTTGCGGGGGTGAAAACAAGGCTCTGCTGACCCAGTTCCTGGAGAGCTCAACCTCGGCCTCCTTGTGAAGTGGGAGACGTTAACAGTGCTCATTTCTAGGTGGCTGTGAGCATGGACTGAATTGATGCAAGCCGCAACCGCGTGCTTGATACGTGGAGGTGAGTTTTATCATTGCATTCGGGCGTGCGAGCCTGCCCATGCGTGTTAGGTGTGGACTGGGGTGCGTTTGACCTGGGGGTGTTTGGAGCTGGCTGCGGGCTGTACCACCGGCAGCTCAAGCTGGGCATCTGTGAGGATGGGAAGGGTATCCCGTGTTCTCGCCCAGATAACGCCTGGCCAGGAGATGGGCTGGTGGGTGCGACTGGGGCTGTGTGTAGACACACAGTGTGTGGGCGGCGTGTGTGTGTCTACAATGCAGGCTGTGTGGGGGTTTTCAGGAGGAGATGAGTGTCTGAGAGAGGAAGGCGGGAGAGAGAGGGACAGCCAGCGAGATCTCACAGCAGTGAGACCAGTGAGAGAGCACTTGGGCTTTATTTAGCCCAGAGAAAGACCGGCCCCTCCTGCCTCCTCCCTCCAGGGCTTCACGGGGGTCCCCTGTTCTCAGCATGAGGGGTGTCTGGCCTTTCCGGGGGACAGCAGCTAGGCTCTGCTTTCAGAGCAAGTAAGGGCATATTTCAGCATCTCAAGATGCTGGAGTGTGAAAGTATCCGGCAGGCGCGCTCCCTCAGGCAGGAGAGTCGCTCCTGGCAACCAGGTCATGGCAAGGCCCTGGCCAATTAGGGGGAAGTGGGAACCGGGGGCTGCAGCCGGCCTGGACTAAGAAGCGCCTCCATTAGGGACCTGCACAAGAGAGACTCCCAAGGCCAGCCTCTGCCCCCACCTCCCGGTCCAGGGGGTCTGAGCGCCCCTCAAGGACAGGACAGCTTGAAGACAGTGGCTCCGACCTTGACCGTCATCCTCCGGGTCCCAGGGTCCACGGGAAAGGCGGTGGGCTCTCCTCCACTCTGGCCCCCTTTGGGGTCTCAGCTCTGCCTCAGGGACATCCAGTCTGGAGGAGATGCGGGAGGAGCTGGAGGACGGCAGCTGGCGCCGCAGGCTGGACCCGACCCGACCCGGAACCCCGCGCGCCCTTCCCGGGCCCGGCCGTCCTTTGGCGGCGTGGCCCGCAGCATCACCAGCCACTCCCACGCCGGTCCTGGTGCCTCCTCCAGGAGGGGCGCCCCTCACCCTCCACCAGACCCCTCCTCTTTGCGTGCGCGCCCCGGGGCGCGCAGGTCGACCTCCCTTGCCTCTGGCTCCCCTCCCAGTCCCGGGCAGCGCGCGGAGCAGGGGCGCCGCGCAGGCGGCGGCGTCCGGAGGGTCGCGCCCCGAGCCCGAGGGCCGGCCGGGTCTCTGCTGCGCGGCTCGGACTCAGAGGCTCGGGGAGCGGCGCGCAGGCCGTGCCGCGCGGGTGCGCTCTTGAGCCTGGTTTGCAGTTCTCGCCCAAAGCGCAAGCCGCAGGCTGGGCAGCGGCCGTGGGGAGTGGGAACCGCCCGGCGAGGCGGGGTGGACGCCGGGAGCGGGCGCGGGGCCACCGAGAGGCTGCAGGTGTAGAGCCCAGTTTAGAGGCCGACCGAGCGGTTGCAGTCCCCCGGGGATTCGGGAGGCGAACGAGGAGGAAGGGATCCGTGGGAGGAAAATCCTCTAAACCGAACCTTCCGGGAATCGAAGGAGACTGGCTGGTCCCACACCCCTCCCCGGCCCTGTCCCCTCCCCCGCGCCGAAAGTGGGGAGGGCGGCGCTGAGCCCCGGGAGGGTGAGTGGGGGTCAGCGATCGAGGGTAGAGCGAGTCCTTCGGGGGCGACCACCCTCTCGCCCCCGCCCCCAGGTGCAGCGCCCTCCCCATCCCGGAAACGCGCGCCCCAGCGGGCAGAGCAGTTGCACACGCGGACGCGCGCGCCCACACAGGGTCTGACTTCGGGTCAACTTTCACGCGGTTCCCGATGTGTGTGCAAACGGCAGTGCCCGCACGCGCGTGCCCGTCTCCGCCCAGGTGCCCACCTCCCATCGCCACCCGGCGTCCCGACTCCTAGACCTTCGCGGGCCTCTCTTCTAACGGGGGCCTAGGGCGAGGGTAGGGGCGCGCAGGACGAGCCAGAAGGAGGGGGGGCGAAGACGCCTCTGGGCTGCCCACGCCGCCCCCCAGCCTGCTCGACTTCCCCTCCCGCGTCACCCTTCGGACACCCCCCAGTCCATCGACGTGCCGGAGCTACACCGCTGCCCGCCCCTCCGGCCGCCCCCGCCCGCGTCCCCCGCCCCTCCTCCAGCCCTCCCCGCTCCGGCTCCTACACGAAATCTTCGATCACGCTCAGAAAGAATGTGCTACAACCTCGGCGCGGCTGCGGCCGCCACCACCGCGCCCGCGCCGGAGCCGGAGGAGCCGAAGCCGGAGCCGGAGCCGGAGCCGCCGCCGCCCCGCCTGTCCGGCCGGCCCCGGGCTCGCCGCGCGCTGTCTCCGCCGCCGCCGCCGCCCCGCGCTCGCCCAGCGCTTGACGCAGTGAGCGCCGCAGCCCGGCTCCCGCCGGCTCCGCTCCGCTCCCCGTCGCAGGCCGAGCCCAGCCCGGCGGGCTCCGGGAGGGGCAGGCAGGGCGCTAGGGGAGGAGACCTGTCTGGAGCCAGCGAGGCCGGCGGAGGAAGAGCTGGAGGAAGGAGGGGAAGCCGCCGCCGCCGCCACCGCCGCGCTCCGGGGACCTGGGCGCGCGCGCTGCGCTCTCCTGTGACCGTGCCTCCAACCCCGGGCCCACAACCCAGAGCAGGTAGGAAGTGGATGGTGGGGGTGGCGGCGGGGGCGGGGGCTGCGGTTCGGGGGTCCTTTCTCCCGCGGCTGCAGGGCAGCAGGTCCCCGCCCCTGGGGGAGGCAGGGAAGAGGCTCTCCCGGGCGGCAGTGGGGGCGTGCGCGGGGTCCCCAGAGGCTCTCGCCGCCCGGGCCGCCCCAGTCCGCGCGCCCTGTCCGGAGCGTCCTCGCCGGGGCCGAGTCCCCCGCCAGTGGGGCTTGGTTATGGAGCGTTGTTTCCGCCGGTCCTCGCCGCCCCGCTCTTGGGTGTCGAGGCGATCGCACCCGAAGTTAGCAGTCGCCGGGCCCCGGCCGGACAAACTTCCCTCCCCGACGCCGCGGCCCGAAGGCCCGGGACTCCGGACCCCTCGGGCTGGAAGGCGCCGCGGGGACCCCGAAACTTTCCTGAGCGTTGTGAGCAGGAAGGGAGGGATGGGCAGGGATCGGGTAACAGGGTGGTCTTGCTCGCGAGAGAGCAGCGGTGACCGCGGCGCCCCAAGTTCATGCGGAGACCGCCCCCCCATCAGGAACCCCATCTTGTAGTCGAGGGCGGGCAGGGAGGACTGAGGGTGCCCAGCCTTCTCACGGCCAGCGTGGGGGGAGCCTTGCTCGGAGCGGGCCTTACATGACCCCCGCCCCCACCCCACCGGCTCTCCTGGCTCCGCCGGCCGCCGCCGCTCTCCCGAGAGGGACCCGGCTCCAGGCGATTCCCAGGCGCCTCTGCCCCGAGCCTCTCCGCCCGGAAGCCGGGGGCCGGGCTGGGCTCCGGGGTGCGGCGGGACCCCAGCGCGCGGCTCTCAGCCTTCTCACCCTGCCGCTCTTGCCTTCACGCCCCCTGCTCGTCCCTCCTTCTTGACTCTCCCGTCTCTGGGTGTCGCCCCCAACTTTCTCTCTTCCCAAACTGCACCGTGTGGCCTGTGGCCGCCCAGACCGGCGCGATGGTAGCACCGTCCTCAAGGGAGCCCTCCCCGCTGGCGGGGCGTGGGGTTCCCGGCCCGACTGTCGCCGCTGAGCGGGAATTCCCTCCCGACCCACTGACGGGACCCCGTCCCCCGCCCCATCTGAGCGGCGGTGGGCGTGCGGTGGTCGCGGCGAGCCGCCGGCTGGACTGTGGAGAGTGAAAGGGACCCGCGAAGCTTCTGGGAGGGTTTTGGGGTGTAGCCACAGCCTCGCGTGCGGGGAGGAGGCGACGCCCCGGTGGGCCCCCTGAAGCGTCGCCTGCACGCACCCCCAAGGCCCAGGAGGGTTCTATCCTCCCCTCCATCCACCCCAACACTCAGGTCCCAGCTTGAGTGGATCTGGGGGACGGAGGACACGTGGGGGTACTTGCATTTTCTCCCCGTCTGCTGCATCCAGCCCCCAGGCAGCCGGGGGGTCTTTGTCCCCAGGGCCGGCCTCGGGCCCCGCCCCCTCCATCAACTCGGGGACCCCGACGCCCTCCAGAGCTTCTGCGCCGCGCACCATTGGTCTCCAAGCCTCGGTGAGCGGGGAGCCGCATCCGTGTCCACCCCTCACCCGCTCTGGGTCTGGGGGTGGGGCAGGGGGCGTGGAGCGCGGTGTGGGGTCGCTGACAGAAGTCCTCGCCGCGGCGCCGGCGCCTCTGGAACAGAATTAATGACTTACACGCAGGCGGCCATCGGCGCGACCACGGGGGAGGGGCGACCGAGCTGAGACTCGGCGCAGAGGTCGCAGCCCTAAGGGGCGGCCTCCGCCGAGGGTGAGGGCGTCAGTGACCGGGACCTCAAGCTTCCCCTCAGGCTCCACCTGCAATCTCCTGCGCCCCCAACTCTGGGGTTCGCTCTCTGCGCAGCTGGCTCAGGGACCTGGCCCCCCCCCCCCCCCGTGCGCACCCTGGACCCTCCCGGCCCCTCTGCAGAGCCCTGACCCCGGGCGGAAGAATACTCGCCTGGCCGTGGGGCAGGTCCTCTGGCCTCGGCTAGCTCGCCTAAGAAACGGCTCATAGCCCGCGGGTCTGGGGAGCAGCTGGAGGCAGCCCTAGCTCGGCCCCTGGCCTTCTGGGGTGGCCCCTCCCAAGCCAGCTCCATCCTTCCTGAGCTACAGCTGCTGGCTGGGGTCGGGGGACTGGCCAGAAACAGGCATCCATCAGCTCCGGGCAGGGGCTCGCCTGGGGAAGGTCGCACTGGAGCCCCCCGTCCCCATGCGTTCACTGCCTAGGGCTGGTGAGGCCAGAGGCTGATTTCTCAGACCTTCCAGGAGTGACCGGTGCCCCCGGGGAGGCTCTCCCCAGCCCCCAGCTGCATCTGGAGCGGGGGCGGCTCTGAGGCAGGAGGGGGGCCCTCTCCCTGGCCGGCCGGCTCTCCGGTCCCCCAGCCCCCGCCGAGTACGTCTGAGGCTTGCTGTGTCTACGGGGAGAGCCCGGAGCCTGGCCTTGGCCTAGGGCCTGCGTGGCGAGGGTCCCGGCAGGGGCAGCCCAAGAAGGGAGGCAGCTCAGACGCCCCCACGGCCCAGCAGCCTCCTTCCCTGGGCCTCACCCTGATCCCCGGGGCTGTGGCTTCTGGATACAGCGCTCCCCATGCTCGGTCCCCACCACCGAACACGCTGGCTTCGCTGTAGCAGGCCCTTTATAGCCTGGCAGAGCCCCACCGTGCAGGCAGGAGGGGCCCTCAGAGCACTGAATCCCTAAGTCCCCACCTGGCAGCGGAGGCAGCTTGGCGCCCACTCCCCAGGTCCCGGCTGACCTGCGCCCGAGCGGCGCTGGGGGCGGGGGTCTGCCAGCCCCTACAGGAGTCGCCTGTGCCGTGGGCGTCCATTCACATTCCCTCTCCGGTCCCCACACACTATAGGATTTATCTTGATTTGCTGCTTTTGAATTGAGTCAACTCTTTTGTATGCTCGGTGAATTGCCCAGCTGCTGGCGGGGAGCGGAGAGCGTGCCGGGGGTACTGAGGCCGGGAATCAGAGGCGGGCGGGGGACAGGAAGCGGGGAGGGGGCTGCGGGCGCCTGAGGGGACCGGCCGGGCGGCGCCGGGACGCGTGCGGGCCGGGCTGCGGGCTGGGCAGCCCCCCGGGCAGTCGAGAGCACCGCCGAGGCCTGCCTGGTTCCAATGAGGAGTCCCCGAGGGGCCAGGAGGCTCAGTCCTGGGGGCAAAGCTGCCCCTCGGGTTCTGCTTCAGACCGGCTGTGTGGCGGGGGGGGGGGGGGGGGGGGGGGGGGGG
>NW_024071464.1:6974-7414 GCF_014754425.2 Oryx dammah
CGAGTCTCCCTCCTCGTCTGCCCAGAGGCTGGGGCAGTGAGGGAAGCAAGGGGACCCGGGCTGGGAGAGGGTGCCGACCCTCCCCGCCCCCCCCCCAGCTCTCTGCCCCCGGACCCCTGCCTTCTCCCAGGTGGGCCGCATCGACTGGCCGACCCGGGTCCTGAGAACGCCCGGGCTTTGCTTAAAGGGCAGGGGGTCGTGGGCAGCCCTCCCCAGCCACAGCTGCTGCGCGCTCCGTCACCGGAGGGCGGGCGTGGGTGGGAGGCCGGCCAGGGGCCGAGAGGAAACCCTCCTGCGCTTTCTAGTGCCTCCCCCTCCCGCTCCCGCCCCAGCGCCCCCACCCCCGGCTCGGCGGCGGGAGGGCCGGAGCCAGGCGGCGAGGAGGCCGGGCGGGCGGGGAGAAGGGGGGGCGCGAGACTCGGCGCCGGACTCGGAGGAAG
>NW_024071465.1:0-7413 GCF_014754425.2 Oryx dammah
CACACACACATATACCCCTACACACACATACACCCCTGAATGCTCAGGTACACACACACACACACACATACACCCCTGAATGCTCAGAAACACACACACAGACACCCCTACACACACACATACACCCTCAGATACACACACAGACACCCCTACACACACACAGACACCCCTACACACACAGACACCCTCAGATACACAGACACCCCTACACACACACATACACCCCTACACACACATACACCCCTGAATGCTCAGGTACACACACATACACCCCTGAATGCTCAGGTACACACACACACATACACCCCTACACACACATACACCCCTGAATGCTCAGGTACACACATACACACACACATATACCCCTGAATGCTCAGGTACACACACAGACACCCCTGAATGCTCAGGTACACACACACACACACCTGAATGCGCAGGTACACACACATATACACCTAGGAGCACCTTGCCACCCACAGGCAGCAAGATCCAGGGCCTCCACATTTGGGACCCACTGGTGGCTGGGGGCAGCAACAGCACAGAAATGGTGACCTGGAGAAAGAAGTCCAGGGAGCTTGTGACCTACCCTTCCAGGATGAACTCAGCCCTGTAGGCCATTCTCTGCGAAGGTGCCAAGGGAACTTCTCCCTTCACCCAACTTTGTAACTTTCTGCTCAACTGCCCCCCCCCGGGCGGCCCCCGCGGCCGCCCCGCGGCCCCCGTGCGGCCGGGGCTGGCTCCCTCCCTCCCTCTGCTCCTCTCTCCTTCCCTAACTTCTCTGCCTCCCTTCTTCCCTCTCCCCATCTTCCTTTTGGTTTTCACTCCCTCCTGTGCCCCCGCCTCCTTTGCGCTCCGGCTCTTTTCCTCCCAGCTTTTCTCCACGCTCCCTGGCTTCCATCACCTCCCCTGCCCCCAGCCCCAGCCCCACGTGGCTCGAGCCCTGGCCCTGGCGGCTTGGAGAAAGAACACACAGGGTGAGGACTGGCGCGCTCTGCGGGCTCAGCTGCCTTCTCACCTGAGGGCACGGTGCTGCGGTCGCAGTGCCCATCCTTCAGCAGGCGGTCTCGGATCTCCCAGCTAAACATGCCCGGGTTTTCCCTCTTGTAGTCCTCGATCTTTTTCTCCACGTCCGGAGTCGCCACCTGCTTCAGAGGTGGAGGTGGGAGAGTCGGAGTGGGAAGATGGGGTAGGGGGGAGGGAGACACTTTTAGTATCAACCTCCCAGGAGCCCCAGGGCCAGGCTGACGGCTCTGGTCACCACTCCTCTATTCTGAGACTGGCTTCACCCTTTCCAGAAACCTGTTCCTGGCTCCCAGGAAGGCTGCTGGGGTTGGGGAATGCAGAATAGGGTAGGTAATAAACTAGAAACCTAATTAGGACCCCCCCACCCACTATTCCAGGCAAGACTGAAGGAAGGTTTCCCTCATTTGGGATGGTAATGGGGTTCTGGGCAGATGTAAAGACAGCACAGGAATGACTCATTGGCCTTTTGGGAAATCTGGACCCGTTATCCCCATCTCTGAGAAATTCAAATAATGGAGGAAGTCTGTGCTTGGGGACCTTTTTCCACTGTACTGCCCATAGGTAGCATGTAGACTTACTCCCTACCACTACTGGATGACACAGGGTAGAGTGCGGCTCCAGCCAGGCCCCCCAGCCGTGGGAAGGCTGGCTGTCAGCTCTGCGGCAGACACTCACTCTGGGCTTGCTGCCGCCGATGGCCCCGGGCCGGATGGACCCCGTCTCCTGGTAGCGGCAGAGGATCTTGGAGACGCAGCCGTGGGACACACGCAGCTGGCGTGAAATGACGCAGGGCCGGATGCCGTGGTGGGCCATCTCCACGATCTTGTGCCGGATGTGATTAGGCAGGGGTCGCCCATTGATGAAGACCCCACCCAGCTGATTGACCCGGCCTTGGCCAAGCGGGGTGGACACTGGAGAGGGAAGGGGGAGATGAGGAAAAAGAGAGACGTGGGATGCGGGTGAGAATCCTGAGTACTGCCCTTCGCACTTCAGTTTTGTTTGAGCTCCAAGACCGCTGTAAACAGGTCTCCATGCCCCACATTTGGAGCTGCGGCAGTGCCGATGTCAGGGGGAAAGCTGCTATGAAGCCAAGGGAAGGCCCGGCAGGGATAGGGAGACTCGCGGCTGGCTGCCAGAGTCCCCCCAGATGCCACGTCCCCAGTCCTGCCAGGCTGGGGGGGGGATGAGGATACACCTGGGGGATCCGTGTCTGAGAAGGGGAAGGAGAGACGCAGAGGGGAGAGCCTAGAGACAGGTGGAGCCTGGGACTCGAACCAATGGCCTCTGGGCTGGCAGCTTGGGCAGAGGGCTGCTTGCCTTCTAGAGAGGCTGACAACCGGTGAGCTGGGGCCCATCTGGTCGGTTCCATGCTCTAAGTGGTCAAGTCTGATCCATTTGATATCGGCCCTGGAAAGACTGGCTGATTACTAGTATTTACAACTCTGGCTTGTGCAGCAGAACTGTCCTACCCATAACTGGATGGTCGAGGCACAGCAGAGGGACCGGCCACAGAAAGCTGTTGGCTGCTGCCCCCGGGGGCTCCTGGCTGCCCCTCTGGCGACTCCCCTTCCTTCCTACCCCTCTCGAAGTTCAGATTTCGTTTGGGGATGATTTGGTGGTGATCTGCTCCACTGTCAGCAAGCTCCTAAATCATATACTCATTTGGCCTCAGACACCCATGAACTGTCCCTGCAGGTTTGGAGAGGCCGGTGCACAGATGGGCCGGAGCCCCTTCTGGGAACCAGAAAGACAGACGCAGTTCGCCGCGTGAGCCGGGAGGGGAGTATGCGGAGGAAGCGTTCGTGCAAAGCCCACACAATTTCTTCCCAGAAGGTTGGGGGTCGGGGGGACACCCGGTGCACTAATCCAGCCTCCATCCCCCCAATTTGGGGACTCGGCGGCTGCGGAGATCTGGTAGATTAGAACGATTTCACAGCCCAGGGAGTGGAGGGAGCTGACAGGATAATTGGAAGAAAGAGGCTCGGGAGCTGAGCTGTTCCTACCGCCTCCTCCCCTCGCTCTGCCCGCCCCCCCATGGAAAAGTGGGTGCCTGAAGCCGCTCTCGGATTTAATCAGAAATCGTGCGTCGCCAAGTCAGAGTTACTCGGTCTCCGTGGCGGGATATGCCATTAGCGCTGGAGAGCTCTCGAGCGCCCAACTTTATATTCAAGAGCCTCTTTAGCGACCGGCACTCGGCTCTCCTCAGTATTCTCCGTCATGTTGGGCAAATATTGTCCTAATCCGCTGCGCGGCCGCGGCCGCCTGTTTTACTTGCATTCGCTACAAGAGAGCGCTGCGACAAATCCCCGGGCCGGCGCGCTCTCCCGCCTGCGTGGCTGCTCGTGCGCACTTGATCACGGAGCCGCTCTCCTCGCCGCGGTCTAATTCCGGACCCGCGCCGTCTAGCTGCCGGAGGGACACCCCCCTCTCCAGATCTCAGGCTGCCTGCCCGTCCTTCCCCTCCTTGCCTTCTTTCCCTTCCTCGCGCACAAGTGGCTCATACAATTATAAGAGTAATTAAAAACAAAAGTCGCACCTATCTCTAACCACGCCTGACATCCCGGGCTACCTATCCCCAGAAGCCAAGAGCTCCCTCAGTTGACAGGTCGAAGACCTAATATTAGTTTAAAAAGAAAGCAAAACAAAAATGCAGGAAAGGGTCTCGGTGCGCTCCAGCCCTTGCTGGAGCCGAGAACCCGTTCACTCCCGCCAGTCCCTTCGCTCATCCCCGGTGCTGGGTGTTCAGGGAGGAGCCCTTAGGAAACTAACACTTTCCCCTTGTCTGGACATTTCCGTGCCCTCTCGCCGTCTTGAGGGCTCTCCCGAGGGATTTCTAGAGTTCCGAAGCCCAGTGGAAAGTTTCCGGGGGGCAGAAATCGTTACTGTTTATTATTTCACAGCTTGTTTCCAGCCTCGAAGGCGAGGTCCTAGTTAAGACATATAAAACATCACACACTGTTGGTATTTCGAAATAAAAGGGATTGTTAAACCATCCCGGGGTGAAAAGAACAATTCAAAACAAGAGTAGAAAGCGGAACGCGGGAGAGCCGAGAAAGTATTAGGTGGAAAGTATCTGAAAATAGTGGAATGAGTTGGGATCCACTAGGACTTGAAATTGACTAGGAGTCGAGATCGACTCGGAGTTCAGCCAGGCGGGGAAAGGCCGCAACCCAGGACGCGTGACGCTGGGGCCGCCGGTCGGTGAAACCCACGCGGAAACGGACAAGTGTGGGTCCCCAGAAACTTCCTGGGTCGGGCGCCGGGACTCGGACTCAAAAGGGAAGGGAACCCCCCGACTCCCCCCTTGCTGGCGCCACCGCCGCCCCGCGAAGATTGCCACCTCTCCGAGGACTCGGAGGCCCCGGCGGAGAAGGGAGGCCACCCCGGGCGCTCTTACCTTCCAGGGGAAACCCCGTGCGAGGGTAGTTCTGCCCAGGAGCCGGCCGCACCATCCTGGGTACCGTGCCGGGAAGCGCCGCCATTCTTCGCGCACGCCGGCGGCGGGTCCCGAGTCGGCAAAAATCGCTTCCCGTCCGCTCCCCTTCCCCCTGCCGCGATCTCTTTCTTTCCTCTTCTTCTTCGTCTCCTTTTTTTTTTTTTAAACCTCCTCCCCCTCCCCTCGGCAAACACTCCCCACCCCCCACCCCCGGCAGCCGCCGCTCGCGTCCAGAAGCTGGGGAAGGCGGGGTGGGGGTGAGGTTGGGGGGCGGAGGTCGGGAGGCTGGGGAAAGAGGGGAGGTGGCGACGAGGAAGTTCAAACAAACAAACACAGCCACCCCGAGGCCTCCTCTGCCCGCCCCGCTCGGCCAGAAGTTGTGCGGGCGGATGCGCGGGGCAGCAGCGGGGGCCGCGGCCCGGAGGCCGAACGAGGCTGGCGGGGGTGGCGAGGGGATCGCGGCCGGAGTCCGGGCCCCCAGCCTCGGACTGGCGAGGGCCGCGCTCCGGCGCTGCGGGCCAAAGTTTCTGAGCCGAGCGGCTGCGGACTGGATTCCTGTTTCCGTATTTATTTATATATTTATCCTCTCGCTCCCCCGCCCTCTCCTCGCCTGCTCTTCTCCACGCCTTCTTTCTCCGACCACACTCACTCCTCGCGGACACGCCAGCTTTCACACTCCCGCCCCCTCACCCGAAGATCTGGGGAGGGAAGAAGGAACCTCTCGGGTTGCGGGGGCCGAAGAGGGGGCGACAAGGGGGTGGCGGGGTCGGGGGGAGGCGAGGGGCGAGCGATCCGCCTGGTAAGTTGCGCAGAAGTGCTGGCTGTAGCGCGCGGGAGGCGGCGGCGGCGGCGAATGGGACGTGATGGGTTCGGACTTTTCTTTTATTCATGAGGAGGGCAGGGGGCCAGGGCGGAAGGCAGCCGAGGACCAATAACGAGAAGAAATCTACGAATTTATTTTTTTTCCTCCTCTGTTTTTTAATCCTCGACTCACCTCCCTTTGGGGGGAGCGTCTGAACCGCCCGTTAAAATAGAGGGAGCAAAAGGCGGGGGCGTGGTGGGGGTTGGGGGGGCGAGGGAGAAGGGGAGGGGGCCCCCCAGTCCCGGTGTCTTCCCTTGACGGATGGGCCCGGACGGCCGAGCCCCCAGCCCCCCGGTCGCCCACAGCCCGGCTCTGCAGTCCGGCTGTATGGGAATGCCTGCCTCCCGTCGGTGGTTGCCTCGAATTCTCGCCTCAGCTCTAGCCTCCCAGAGTCGGAGCCCAGCTGGATCTCACGTCTTCCCCCTGGTCTCACACACTCTGACATTTCTGCCATTGGGGTCCACCTGGATTTGGCCTAGATGACCTGGGGGTGGGGGTATGACTTTCTCTGTGAAACTGCCTCTGAGCCCCGGTTTCCTATTCTTGCCTGGCCTCCTGCAGCTCTGGGAAGCCCAGAAGGATGGTGGGGTCTGGGGCTGGGAAAGCCCTCTGCTAGTGTTAGGGACCCTCTCCCTCTTCCCCTCCCCTCCCCTCCCGGGCCCCCAGTCCTCACCCATCTCCAGCCAGGATTAAACTCCTGCCCCTGTTCAGCCCACACCCAGAAGCCCTCTCCAGCAGGTACTTCCCTGCCTTGAGGCGGACCCGCAAGGCGGTGCCCAGGATCTGGGGGTCCAAAGGGCTGGGACGTGGCGGGGAGGGTACCCCCCCAGACCCCTAGTTCCAAGGTCCTCTGCTGGTTGGGGGGAGGGAGCCCCAGTTAATCACTGAGTGTGGGAGGGAGGTCCTGCCATTTTGCGCTCTCCCCACCTTCCCCAGGGCCGGACTGACTGGACCCTTCTGCCAGGGGGATGCCGAGTCCTGGGGGCGAAACGCCCTCCCAGCGGGGCAGGACGCCAGGACCGCGGGTCTTTTGTCTCCCCCGAGAAAGAGTGTCTCCGGCCCAGCGCTGGAGGCCAGATACAATAAAATAAACCCAGCCCCCAAACTCGCCCCCTCCCCCAGCCAGCCTGCCCCCTGCCGCCCTCTCCTCGTGCTGGGCTCAGCCCCTCCAGGCCTGGCCTGGGAGCCTCCTCAGGCTGGCCTCATGCGCCCCCTCCCCTCCCCTCCCCCTTGCCTCACCTGTGACCTTTGCCCCTCTAAGCCTGTGACAGTCTCCTTCCTCTCCCCTCTATTCCAGGACTGGGGGCTCCTCCAGCAGGAGGTGAGGTGGGGCAGGGGTGGGGGAGACCTTCTAGAAATGGGGGCTGCTGAAAAGCTGTTACACTCATGCCCCCTCGGGGCCCCAGAATTGAGCGGGGCGGGGGAGGGGGGGGACCAAGTAGCTTTAAAATTGAAAAGACACCCCCCCACACTCCCAGTCCCTTTAGGAAACCAAGGGGCCAGGCTACCTGAGTTACAGGGGCCCTGCAAGGCTTTCTGTGACCCTTTCCCCACTGAATCCGCTTGCCCGCAAGAGAGATGAGAAGGTGGCATTTTACGGTGCAATGTGTGAGTCTGGGGACCATGAGTCAGCTTTGAGTCAGTCTCTTTTCCATCTCATCTCCACGTAGCATCTGGCCTGCCTTGACCTCCTGAGGTGGCTGCATATATACACGCAGGTATACACCCAGACATACCTATGTAACACACACACACACACACATATTGTCCATCTGCTCATGCGGCCATAAGTCATTGCCATCATGGTGAGGAAGCGTTTAAGCCTCCCTGCCTCTGCGTGTGTGGGTGGAGAGGGCCGGTGTGTCTGTGTGTGGACAGGTTCATGTCCACATCTGTGTGAGTCGGGGGGAAGGGGTGTGTGTGTGTGTGTGGTTGTGTGTGTGTGTGTGGTTGTGTGTGTGTGTGTGTGGGTGTGGGTGTGTGTGTGTGTGTGTGGGTGTGTGTGTGGGGGGAGGGTGTGTGTGTGGGGATGTGTGTGTGTGTGTGTGGGTGTGGGTGTGTGGGTATGTGTGTGGTTGTGTGTGTGTGTGGG
>NW_024071466.1:0-7409 GCF_014754425.2 Oryx dammah
AGCAAATAATTCTTTAAACTGTGCGGACCCCTCACAAGGCCCAAAGTGTTTTCGTATATACTCATCTGGCTGTTGTGATAGCTGTGGTGGCTGGAACACGATGACTGCTGCACCATTCTTTCCTCCATCAGAAAAAACATCGAGGGCATGTGGTATAGGCTTAGAGAGAAATAGTTGGGTTGCCCTCCAATCTAGGCGACCAAAAGAAGTAACCCATTTGTGTGGCCCATGATGACAGTCAAGGATGCCGATATAGGGGGCTCTCTGGGGCCCTCTGCAAGCTTTTTTTAGGCGGCCAGGCATATGGCGCTTACCTGATCGTATAAGGAGCAGGCATGGTGGCCTGTTGAGGTCCCGTACTCCATTGATCTGCTGTCCCTGACAACATCCCGAAAGTCACCGGGATAGCAGGGTTGGCAGCTTGATTTCTTTCTGCCTGAGCATGACACTCCTCCTTGAAAAAGGCACACCATTTGATATAGGGGTTGCTGGGAAGCACTGCCTTACATAGCATCTTCCAGTCTTGGGTCGTACAAGGTTGATGAGCCAGGCCCTGGAGAATAGTGTCCAACATGACTCGTTCCTCGTCTCACTTTTCCCATTGTTTTTCTGATTTTGAATTGGGGGTACCCGTATCAGTGACATGCTCTCCGCTCCGTGAAAAGCAGAGCTTGAGGGCCGAAATGGTCAAACAGAACCCTAAGGGGGGCTCCTCACCGTGTTGAACCTCTCGCTGCCTAGCAAGGGTTTGTACTCGATCCCAAGTGTCCCAAGAGAACAGATTAGCCGAAGCACCCCAGGGGGCTAACTGTACAGTGGTCCCCCAGACCTTAATGGCCTGAGCATCAGAAATCTCAAGTCCCCTTCTAATGAGCATATATCTCAGTGCCCTGAGTGTGGGCTCATCAGATTTCCCAATATTATTTCCCATGCTGTTGAGAGAATAGAAAGAAAAGTCACTGAGGACAACCACCAAAAATCCTACCGGGAGTGATGGTGGCCAGAAATTTGGGCTTGTGGTATGCTTTTGAAACTGTCTATGTGCCTGCGTCATTGCACGGAAGTTTTCTTGCTGGGGGCGGGCACCCTAGAGGTTCCGTGACCCCCTTATCCTGTCACAGGAGACTTCAAGTGGCAGGCGCCCTAATGGCCTTTAAGTGCCTGACCCGTGCCCACAGGGAGATTCTAGGCCACGTCCTCAGTTATGAAAGATTAAAGGGGAGTTTCACCTGGTCGGGCTCTAGTTACTGAGGCTCACTTGTTGCGGGGCCTTCAAAGTCCGCCAGAGAGTGGCCCTGGCTAGGACTTATCAATTGCCTCCACAACCGCTCAACTGTTCACTGAAACTCCAGAAAAAGGAATTAAGGACAGATCAAAAAAGAAGAAAAGAAAGAAAATAAGTCAGGAGAGTTTTTTGCCACTTCCCTCAAAGTAGAGGGGGGCCCACCTTGAAATCCAGATTAGCTCGTGCGATACTCCTCTGAAGGGGAGCTCCGCGCTGCGACCAGCCTAGGGTCCTTAGTCGCTCCTTCTTTCATAGCCGCATGGAGACACCACCTCCGTCAATCCGCTTCGTGCCCCACATTGTGCGCCAGTTTCTGCGGGGGCCGCTCCGCTGAATGAGAGAGGCAGTGGAACTTCCCTCAGCAAAGCCGAGGGGTACCGAGGAGAGGTGAGCCTGCTGTCCGCCAACCCAGCCCCTCAGCGAGTGAGAGACAATCAGACGTGACAGGGTTTCCCTTTGAGCAGTTCCACTTTATTGCCACAAACTCTTGGTTTCTATAGGCAAGCAAGGGGGTTCTGCGAGGGACCTCCCATAGTTGCACCGATCAAGTTAAAGGTCAAATTATAATATGCCATAGTTGCACCAATCACGTTAAAGGTCAAGTCGTCATGCGCTTAACAGGAGTCTATGGTAATCATGCATGTCCACGTGCACGGAAATCAAGAGAGGCAATCAAAAACTGTAACATAGGCCACGCCTCTATCTCTTCTGCCGGATGCCATCTTAGTTTCTGACCGCAAAACTAGCCCCCTCCCCCTTCTTTTTTTCCTTTTTAAGGTTTCCCACGTAGGGCCCCACAGTTACAAGCATAATTAGATGGATCCTAAACTGCATATCATGTATAATTCATAAATGAGATTGTGCTTACATAAAGAAATGATCCTCTTAAGTGTAGAATTAATGGACTTTTAGATATGCAGATGACACCACCCTTCTGGCATAAGTGAAGAGGAACTAAAAAGCCTCTTGATGAAAGTGAAAGAGGAGAGTGAAAAACTTGGCTTAAAGCTCACCATTCAGAAAACGAAGATCATGGCATCTGGTCGCATCATTTCATGGGAAATAGATGGGGAAACAGTGTCAGACTTTACTTTGGGGGGCTCCAAAATCAGTGCAGGTGGTGATTGCAGCCATGAAATTACGACGCTTATTCCTTGGAAGGAAAGTTATGACCAACCTAGATAGCATATTGAAAAGCAGAGAGATTACTTTGCCAACAAAGGTCCATCTAGTCAAGGCTATGGTTTTTCCAGTGGTCATGTATGGATATGAACGTTGGACTGTGAAGAAAGGTGAGCGCCAAAGAATTGATGCTTTTAAGCTGTGGTGTTGGAGAAGACTCTTTGAGAGTCCCTTGGACTGCAAGGAGATCCAACCAGTCCTTCCTAAAGGAGATCAGTCCTGGGTGTTGATTGGAAGGACTGATGCTAAAGCTGAAACTCCAGTACTCTGTCCACCTCATGTGAAGTGTTGACTCATTGGAAAAGACTCTGATGCTGGGAGGGATTGGGGGCAGGAGGAGAAGGGGACAACAGAGGCTGAGATGGTTGGATGGCATCACTGACTCAATGGACATGAGTTTGGGTGAACTCCGGGAGTTGCTGATGGATGGGGAGGCCTGGCGTGGTGCAATTGATGGGGTCGCAAAGAGTTGGACAGGACTGAGCGACTGATCTGAACTGAACTGAACTGAGACAATATCCTTTCTGTGTTGGTGCTTGTATTTAAGACTGTAAATCTCATCAGCTTTTGCACAGTGAATGTCTCTATTAGCCTCTTTAGAAAAGTATCTTTTAAGGTTAAGAAAATGTAAAGACTGCACCTGCTATTATGGTAGGTTTCATTTTTACATATTTTCACAGGGAACCTGTTTTAATGAATTTATTTTGAGAAGTTTTAAATCAAATCCTATGTCAGGATTTTACATTCATGTCCAATATGTGGTTAGATTCGTTCAATGTTAAAATAGGTATTATGGTAACTTCCTCATCAGTTAATTTACTAATTTAAAGTATAACATGTTTTTTATTAAGGGAAACTAACTTACAGAGAAGTTTGCCTGAGAATAGACAACTGTTAAGGGCCTTTGTTGTACAGAATCCTGTGCTTTACTAAATCATGATGATGTAATAGAATTGTATCTTCCTGAGTAATAATTTCTAGTGTTTCTCTAGGAAATCTTGAATAGCTTATTTAATTTCTCTGGTCAAAAAAATATCTTGTTTGCAGTCACGTGTTCACTAAATCTTCATGTCACTTACATGTTTGCCATCATTTTTGCATTCCTGTATTTGCCTATATGGATGCTTGAAATGTTAGCTTCAAAGTCACAATGAATCTGGTTTCTCTTCATTTCTTTGCATGCATCTAACAGCCTAGTGATTTAAGAAGCAGCGTCAAAAGGTAAACTATTTAGTTATTTAGCAGGCCTTTCTTTCTCTATGAAGTATTAAAGAGTCCTTATTGTTGAACGTGAATGAACATTGTGTGGTTATGTCCTGGTGAATGATGTTTTAATGGAAGTAATGAAACTCACCCACCACTTAAACTGTGCTGATGGTTCTGTTGGAAATAGGTCATTCGTTGGGACAGTTGTAACAGTTTCCCTTTCTCCCATTGCATGCCTTCTGATCATCTCATGGTTGCTTATAATAGACATAGTATTATTTATTATTTTTTGAATTTCCTTTCCTTATCTTTTTGGCCATTCTGCACAGCTTATGGGATCTCAGTTCCCCAGCCAGGGATCAGACCAGTGTCCCAGCAGTGAATGTGCCAAGTCTTAACCTCTGGACCACCATGGAATTTCCGCTTGGTGTTTTCTTACAAGAAATGACTGAATGAGAGCCATAGATGTTAGATTTGTGGGAAGCCATTTAAGGATGGTGGGTAGCAGTGTGCAGGAGACTCTGTGCACCGGGCACCTGCTTTCCGAGTCTGTCATCTCATCCCCAGGTGAGGTCCAGGCTGCTGCTCTCCCCATTCAGGAGACATGGACACTGAGGCTTAGCGAGGCCGGGCACCCTGCCCGGGCTCTCACACCCAGCAGCGCGGTGCAGAATGGTCTGATCAGAGCCTGGACATGTAACCGTGGTGCCGTCCAGCCCGCTTTCCTCCAGAGGCCTTCGTGTCCATCACGGCATCCCTGATGGAGGGAGCCTCAGGAGGGAGCTCGCTGCCTCTCCCCTCGGGTCACTTGGATGAGCCCCGGTTGTCGGAGTCCACTGCCCCAAGGGCTGGCCTTCCTTGTCCCTCTCCTGCTCCCAGCCCACTGACCGAGGACTCCTGGCCCTTCCCGCAGGACTGGGGCGGCTGCGCTCCAGTTCAGGCAGCTCAGTGCCCGGAAGCCCTTCTGTTGGGCCCTGCCGAGCAGCGCCATTCCCATGGGGTTGGTGACCTGGGTGTGCCGCTCGCCCGCTCTGTGGCCTGCTTTGCCCTCCTGTTAAGTGGACACGGTGCTCCCCATCCTGGCCACGTGGGCACCAGTGGGGTGGCTCCCATCCTGGGGGAGGGCGGCCAGGCTGAGGACCCAGAGGCCTTCTCAGGAGGAGGCCCAGGTTAAGGGGCTGCCGTGGTCCCTGACCTTGAGGCGGGTGTTTGTCTCCACTGAGTCCATAGTCACCCCAGGTGTGTCACTTCCCTGCTCTGTTCATTGTTTTCTGATTTCTAGAAATGCTTATTTTAACTTGAATTTGAGATTGATCCCTGTTCCTTTCCATGTGGATAATTTCTAGCCATTGTAGGTTTCTGTTGTCGGAGGGTTCTTGTTAGAGCGCAGGGGAGGGTACCAAGTTATTCCAGCTGCTGTTAAACAAGTTCAGCTGTATTTTGCACTAAGTCACTTTGTTGTCACCAAGCTCCTGTGGAGCTGCACGGGATCAGTATTCTTTACAGAATCCCACTGAAAAGGCACAGGTTAGTTGGTTAAAACAACGCACTGATTGTTTATAAAACTACATGCCATGCATGTCTGCTAAAACTTCCCCTGGCTTAACCACAGACCCAGATGTATCAGTGAGACTTGTCTGGACCCTGAGGAGTTAATCTGTTCCCTACACTGTCCTTCCTGTCCTCACACCCAAGACCAGCAGAAAAGCTGGGAGTCCAGGAGAGATCACCTTCTTTTTGTGTTTTTATTAGTTTATTAGTTAATTGAAAGATAATTGCTTTCCAGAATTTTCTTTTCTGTCAAACCCCAACATGAATCAGCCATAGGTACCCATATATCTCCTCCCTTTTGAACCTCCGACCCCTTTTGGGTGATAGAGGATCATCTCGTAGTGAAGACCTGGGGGTGCTTTATGGAGACCACGCTGAGCGAATGATGCTCGACCTGCGTGTCCGTACTTCAGTGGGTAGCCCCCAGTCTGTATGTTACTGAGAAATGTGATCCAGGTGCATGGTGTTCACGTGGAGGGGTTAGGTACCTTTTCTGTGTTTCTTTTGTTGTCATGGGTTCCAGTAACCTGTATCATCTCTCCAAAAGATCTTGGGTGGTGGCACAAGCTGTATCTTTTCCTCCTTCAAACAGAAAGGTCTGGACGGCTTTGCTGAGAGGTTTCATACTCTAGCTGTGGTGCTTCTGAGCAGTATCTGGTGATGAGCACAGTCCTTTCATCAGGGCAGTTCTTGCCATGCAGGGTTCACGGGGCCAACGTCGCTCTGCTGTCCTGCCCGGCAGGGCCATCTGGTTGCTGGATTCCAGGGAGGGCGGAGCCCACCTGCAGGGAGGCTCCAGTTCAGGATATCTGCACTCAGTCAGATACTCTCACTGCCCCATAGCCCCGCTTCTCTGGAACAAGACAGTCTTTTAAGGTGGCAGTAAGCTAGAACAAGGGGTTTTTTTTGTACTTGGGGGAAAGCATACCTAATAGATTTTCAGATAAGATTCTGGTTATAATGTAAAGCCTGTGTGATTGCCATTTTCAAAACAGTCTTTTGTTAGCCAATTTTACACTTACCTCACTCCCTCAGCTGCCAGCTTTACGGGAAGAGGTAGGAGATGACGAGTCTGCTATCAAATCTGAAACCTCGACCCCGGCCATGCCGTGGTCCCTTCGGCTGGACTGCCTGCACACAGGCTCACTGCGCACAGCCAACCAAGAGGACATTAGGGACGCCCACAAGTAAGCGGCCTGCATGGGCGTCGTCAGTTTCAGGAGCCCTGCACCTCTTGTGTTGAAAGAGTGGGTTCAGTGCCCATGTTTAGTTGTGAACTTCAGGTGCTGGGGACGAAGTGCTCAGTGACCTCAGTGATTTTAGAAAATGTCCTTCTCTAAAGATTGACACCTGTGGGAGCTTTCTTCATGCTCTTGAAAGAGGTCTGCCAGGCCTGTGGCACGTCCTGACGGTGACGGCCCCATGCCCCTCGGGTTCGTTCTTGAGGGTCCCTCCCTTTTCCTCAGGGGTCTCCTCTCAGGAGACTCTGTCCCCTCCTGTGACTCACAGTGCCCTCATTCAGACCACCACCTGAGCTCCCGTCCTGAGCCAGGCAGCACGCGCTGGAGGGCACGTGTGGGCACTTGACCACCAGCCCTACATGGTGACCATAGCTCTCCTGCCACGGCCAGGGACGGTCTCCCTGCAGGAGGCAGGGGTCCGCCCAGAGCAGGGGAGCTCGCCTTTTCCTGGAGCGTTGTCACCTGCCGAGCAGCGACCCTGAGGGAGTGTCGGGGCACCCTGTGCACCAGCTGGCCTGGAGTGAAGCCCTCCTCAGGGGAGAGCTCGAGGCAGAGAATCTCAGCTTCCTGGGGCGGTTTTCTTTGTCCGGGAGCCTGCATTGCTCGTGTGGAGTGTGTTTGGTGAAGGAGACTCCACTGTCTGCTGCGAGGTTGAGGCACGCGTGTTGCTGGGTGCCCATTTCTCTCAGTAGCTCTTGTGGAGGGGTGTGTGTTTGCACGAGGCTGCCAGTTAAAGGTTGTTTTCTCTCCCCAAAGCTCGACAGGCTCTGCGGACAACCCCGAGCACAACCCCAGCAGCAGCACCAGCAGGCAGGACTCGCTGCACAAAGCCCCAAAGAAGAAGGGCATCAAGTCCTCCATCCGCCGCTGGTTTTGCAGGAAGGAAAAGGGCCGGCATGAACACCCCAGCAGGGAGGCGTTAGCACCAGGTGGGTGCCTCACCG
>NW_024071467.1:0-7407 GCF_014754425.2 Oryx dammah
AAACACACACAGACACACACACACAGAGAAACATACACAGACACATACACACAAATACACAATTATTTCGGCTTCTACATATCTTTAAGATTATTTTAATAATACTTGTGGATGACCATATACATAAAAAATACAAGAGGCAAAATGAAAACTAGTAATAGAATTCAATTAAAGGGTAGATTTCTGGATAAAGGTACAAAAATATTAATTTTCTATATAAAATAATAATCAAGTATAAACTATTCCCTTTTGAAACACCAATGAAAAATATAAAATAGCTAACAATGAACATTTAATCCAATGTGTCTGGTGGTGAGAGTAATGTCCAATGCTGTAGAAAACAACATTCCATGGGAACCTGAACTGTTAGATCCATGAATCAAGGTAAACTGAACATAGTTAAGCAGGAGACGGCAAGAGTGAATGTTGAAATTTTAGGAATCAGTGAACTACAATGGGCCAGAATGGGTGAATTTAATTCAGATAATCATTATACTGTGGGCAAGAATCCCTTAGAAGAAATGGGGTAGCTGTCATAGTCAACAAGAGTCTGAAATGAAGTATTTTTATGCAATCTCAGAAATGAAAGAATAATCTCAATTTATTTCCAAGGCAAACCATTCAACATCAGAGCAATCCAAGTCTATGCCCCAAACGCAAATGCCACAGAAACTGAAGTCCAACAGTTCTATGAAGACCTACAAGACCTTCTAGAACTAACACCAAAAAAGATGTCCTTTTCATCATAGGGACTGGAATGCAAAAGTAGGAAGTCAACACTGTCTTCCAACAACACAAGAGATGATTCTACACATGGACGCCACCAGATGGTCAACATCAAAATCAGATTGATTATGTTTTTTGCAGCCAAAGATGGAGAAGCTCTGTACAGTCAGCACAAACAAGGCTGGGGGAAGACTGTGGCTCGGATCATGAGCAACTCATTTTTAAGACCATTCAGGTGATGAAAACCAAATCTTTTATGATTACACAATGGAGGTGACAAACCTATTCAAGGGATTAGGTCTGGGAGACAGAGTGCTTGAAGAACTATGGATGGAGGTTCGTAACATTGTACAGGAGGTGATCACCAAGACAAGCCCCAAGAAACAGAAATCCAACAAGACAGAATGGTTGTCTGAAGAGGCCTTACAAGTAGCTGAGAAAAGAAGAGAAGTGAAAGGCAAAGGAGAAAGGGAAAGCTATGTGCAACTGACGAAATGCCAGAGAATGCTCAAACTACCGCACAGATGCACTGATCCCAAACACTAGTAAAATAATGCTCAAAATTCTCCAAGCAAGACTTTAACAGTATGTGAACCGTGAACTTCCAGATGTTCAAGTTGGTTATAGAAAAGGCAGAGGAACCAGAGATCAAATTGCCAACATCTGTTGGAATATTGAAAAAGCAAGAGAGTTCCAGAAAAATATCTATTTCTGCTTTATTGATTATGCCAAAGCCTTTGACTGTTTGGATTACCACAGTTCAGTTCAGTTGCTCAGTCATGTCCGACTCTTTGCGACCCCATGAATCGCAGCACGCCAGGCCTCCCGGTTCATCACCATCTCCCGGAGTTCACTCAGACTCACGTCCATCGAGTCCATGATGCCATCCAGCCATCTCATCCTCGGTCGTCCCCTTCTCCTCCTGCCCCCAATCCCTCCCAGCATCAGAGTCTTTTCCAATGAGTCAACTCTTCGCATGAGGTGGCCAAAGTCTGGGCTTCAGCTTTAGCATCATTCCTTCCAAAGAAATCCCAGGGTTGATCACCTTCACAATGGACTGGTTGGATCTCCTTGCAGTCCAAGTGATTCTCAAGAGTCTTCTCTAACACCACAGTTCAAAATCATCAATTCTTCAGCACTCAGCCTTCTTCACAGTCCAACTCTCACATCCATACATGACTACAGGAAAAACCATAGCCTTGACTAGATGGACCTTAGTTGGCAAAGTTATGTCTCTGCGTTTCAACATGCTATCTAGGTTTTCATAACTTTTCTTCCAAGAAGTAAGCGTCTTTTAATTTCATGGCTGCAGTCAGCATCTGCAGTGATTTTGGAGCCCAAATTAATGAAGTCTGACACTGTTTCTACTGTTTCCCCATCTATTTTCCATGAAGTGATGGGACTGGATGCCATGATCTTACTTTTCTGAATGTTGAGCTTTAAGCCAACTTTTTCACTCTCCTCTTTCACTTTCATCAAGAGGCTTTTTCGTTCCTCTTCACTTTCTGCCATAAGGGTGGTGTCATCTGCCTATCTGAGGTTATTGATATTTCTCCTGGCAATCTTGATTCCAGCTTGTGTTTCTTCCAGCCCAGCGTTTCTCATGATGTACTCTGCATAGAAGTTAAATAAGCAGGGTGACAATATACAACCCTGACATACTCCTTTTCCTATTTGGAACCAGTCTGTTGTTCCATGTCCAGTTCTAACTGTTGCTTCCTGACCTGCATACAGATTTCTCAAGAGGCAGGTCAGGTGGTCTGGTATTCCCATCTCTTTCAGAATTTTCCACAGTTTATTGTGATCCACACGGTCAAAGGCTTTGGCATAGTCAATAAAGCAGAAATAGATGTTTTTCTGGAACTCTCTTGCTTTTTCCATGATCCAGCAGATGTTGGCAACTTGATCTCTGGTTCCTCTGCCTTTTCTAAAACCAGCTTGAACATCAGGAAGTTCATGGTTCACATATTGCTGAAGCCTGCCTTGGAGAATTTTGAGCATTACTTTACTAGCATGTGAGATGAGTGCAATTGTGTGGTAGTTTGCGCATTCTTTGGCATTGCCTTTCTTTGGAATTGGAATGAAAACTGACCTTTTCTAGTCCTGTGGCCACTGCTGAGTTTTCCAAAAGTGCTGGCATATTGAGTGCAGCACTTTCACAGCATCATCTTCCAGGATTTGAAACAGATCAACTGGAATTCCATCACCTCCACTAGCTTTGTTCATAGTGATGCTTTCTAAGGCCCACTTGACTTCATATTCCAAGATGTCTGGCTTGAGATTAGTGATCACATCATCATGATTATCTGGGTCGTGAAGATCTTTTTTGTACAGCTCTTCTGTGTATTCTTGCCACCTCTTCTTAATATGTTCTGCTTCTGTTAGGTCCAGACCATTTCTGTCCTTTATCGAGCCCATCTTTGCATGAAATGTTCCCTTGGTATCTCTAATTTTCTTGAAGAGATCTCTAGTCTTTCCCATTCTGTTCTTTTCCTCTATTTCTTTGCATTGATCACTGAAGAAGGCTTTCTTATCTCTTCTTGCTATTCTTTGGAACTCTGCATTCAGATGCTTATATCTTTCCTTTTCTCCTTTGCTTTTCACCTCTCTTCTTTTCACAGCTATTTGTAAGGCCTCCCCAGACAGCCATTTTGCTTTTTTGCATTTCTTTTCCATGGGGATGGTCTTGATCCCTGTCTCCTGTACAATGTCACGAACCTCAGTCCATAGTTCATCAGGCACTCTATCTATCAGATCTAGGCCCTTCAATCTATTTCTCACTTCCACTGTATCATCATAAGGGATTTGATTGAGGTCATACCTGAATGGTCTAGCGGTTTTCCCGACTGTCTTCAATTTAAGTCTGAATTTAGCAATAAGGAGTTCATGATCTGAGCTACAGTCAGCTCCTGGTCTTGTTTTTGTTGACTGTATAGAGCTTCTCCATCTTTGGCTGCAAATATAATCAATCTGATTTTGGTGTTGACCATCTGGTGATGTCCATGTGTAGAGTCTTCTCTTGTGTTGTTGGAAGAGGGTGTTTGCTATGACCAGTACATTTTCTTGGCAAAACTCTATTAGTCTTTGCCCTGCTTCATTCCACATTCCAAGGCCAGATTTGCCTGTTACTCCAGGTGTTTCTTGACTTCCTACTTTTGCATCCAGTCCCCTATAATGAAAAGGACATCTTTTTTGGGTGTTAGTTCTTAAAGGTCTTGTGGGTCTTCATAAAACCATTCAACTTCAGTTTCTTCAGCCTTACTGGTTGGGGCATAGACTTGGATAACTGTGACATTGAATGGTTTGCCTTGGAGACGAACAGAGATCATTCTGTCGTTTTTGAGACTGCATCCAAGTACTGCATTTCGGACTCTTTTGTTGACCATGATGGCTACTCCATTTCTTCTGAGGGATTCCTGTCTGCAGTAGTAGATATAATGGTCATCTGAGTTAAATTCACCCATTCCAGTCCATTTTAGTTTGCTGATTCTGACAGAATGTGGTCCACTGGAGAAGGGAATGGCAAGCCACTTCAGTATTCTTGCCTTGAGAACCCCATGAACAGTAGGAAAAGGCAAAATGATAGGATACCAAAAGAGGAACTCCCCAGGTCATTAGGTGCCCAATATGCTACTGGAGATCAGTGGAGAAATAACTCCAGAAAGAATGAAGGGATGGAGCCAAAGCAAAAACAATACCCAGCTGTGGATGTGACTGGTGATAAAAGCAAGATCCGATGCTGTAAAGAGCAATATTGCATAGGAACCTGGAATGTCAGGTCCATGAATCAAGGCAAATTGGGAGTGGTCAAACAAGAGATGGCAAGGGTGAACGTCAACATTCTAGGAATCAGCAAACTAAAATGGACTGGAATGGATTACCACAAACTGAGGAAAATTCTTCAAGAGATAGAAATACCAGACCACCTGATCTGCCTCTTGAGAAATCTGTATGCAGGCAACAGTTAGAACTGGACATGGAACAACAGACTGGTCCCAAATTGCGAAAGAAGTATGTCAAGGTGGTATATTGCCATCCTGCTTATTTAACTTATATGCAGAGTACATCATGAGAAATGCAGGGCTGGAGGAAACACAAGCTGGAATCAAGATTACTGGGAGAAATACCAATAACCTCAGATAGGCAGATGACACCACCCTTATGGCAGAAAGTGAAGAAGAACTAAAGAGCCTCCTGATGAAAGTGAAAAAGCTGGCTTAAAAATCAACATTGAAAAACCTAAAATCATGGCATTTGGTCCCATCACTTTATGGCAAATCGATGGGGAAACAGTGGAAACAGTGTCAGACTTTATTTTGGGGGGCTCCAAAATCACTGCAGATGATGACTGCAGCCATGAAATTAAAAGTTGCTTACTCCTTGGAAGAAAAGTTGTGACCAACCTTGACAGCATATTAAAAAGCAGAGACATTACTTTGCCAACAAAGGTTGGTCTAGTCAAGACTACGGTTTTTCCAGTAGTCATGTATGGATGTGAGAGTTGGACTA
The DNA here is from genome assembly GCF_014754425.2 of Oryx dammah. Taxonomy (NCBI): domain Eukaryota; kingdom Metazoa; phylum Chordata; class Mammalia; order Artiodactyla; family Bovidae; genus Oryx; species Oryx dammah. Next base: position 5,236 of record NW_024071467.1, read on the forward strand.
TAAAGAAAGCTGAGTGTCAAATAATTGATGCTTTTGAACTGTGGCATTGGAGAAAACTCTTAAGAGTCCCTTGGACTCTAAAGAGATCCAACCAGTCAATCCTAAAGGATATCAGTCCTAAATATTCATTGGAAGGACTGATGCTAAAGCTGAAACTCCAGTAGTCTGATTACCTGATGTGAAGAACTGACTCATTGGAAAAGACCCTGATGCTGGGAAAGACTGAAGGAAGTAGGAGAAGAGGACGACAGAGGATGAGATGGTTAGATGGTATCACTGACTCAGTGGACATGAGTTTGAGTCAGCTCCAGGAGTTGGTGATGGACAGGGCGGCCTGGTGTGCTACGGTCCATGGGGTCACAAAGAGTCTGACATGACAAAGCAACTGAACTGAAGTGAACTGAATGCAGAGCGCCGGAGAGCAGCCAGTGTGTGCTCTCATGCTGTATCACTGTAGCCGTGTCCCACTCTTCGTGACCCCAGGGGCTGTAGCCTGCCAGGCTCCTCTGCCCATGGGGTTTTCCAGGCAAGAGTACTGGGGTGGTTGCCACACCCTCCTCCAGGGGATCTTCCCAACTCAGGGATCCAACCCATGTCTTTTATGTCTCCTGGATTACAGGCTGATTCTTTACTGCGGAGCCACCAGCAAAGGCCCCAGAGAATACCGAGGAGCGATAAGAAAGCCTTCCTCAGCGATCAGTGCAAAGAAATAGAGGAAAACAACAGAATAGGAAAGACCAGAGATCTCGTCAACAAAACTGAAGACACCAAGGGAACATTTCATTGAAAAGACGGGCACAATAAAAGAGAGAAACACCAAGGATCTAGCAACAGCAGAAGAGATTAAGAAGAGGTGGCAAGAAGACACAGAAGAACCGTACAAAAAAGATCTTAATGACTGGGATAACCGTAATGGTGTGTTTACTCATCTAGAGCCAGGCATCCTGGAGTGTGAAGTCAAGCCAGCCTTAGGAAGCATCACCACTTACAAAGCTAGTGGAGGTGATGGAATTCCACTTGATCTATTTAAAATCCTAAAAGAGGGGGGCGGTCCTAAGATGGCAGAGGAATAGGAAGGGAAGACCACTTTCACCCTCACAAATTCCTCAAAAGATCATTTCAACGAGGAGCAAACTCCACAAAACAACCTCTGAATGCAGGCAGAGGACATCAGGCAACCAGAAAAGCAGATCATTGTCTTCAAAAACAGGTAGGAAAAAATATAAAAGACGAGAAAAGAGACAAAGGAGGTGGGGAGGGAGCTCCGTCCCAGGAAGGGAAGCCCGTCCCTGGAAGGGAATTCTAAGAAGAGAGGTTTCCAAACACAAGGAAACACTCTACCTGCCGAGTCTGAGGCAAGCCTTGGAAACACAGAGGGCAACATAACAGGAAGGAAAAATGAATAAATAATTAAAACCAACAGATTACAAGCCCAACAGTAACTCCCCCAGCGGAAAAGCAGCGCAGACGCCTGCAACCGCCACTAGCAAGTGGGGGCAGGGCAGGGAAGCGCGGGAGGCGCGGGCTGCCGGGCTCGGTAAGAATCGGGCAGAAACGCCCCACGCATAACCAGATTGATCGAACTTGGGCTAGCAAACCAGACTGGGGGATAGCTACCACGCGAAAAGCTGGAACATAAGACCCCACCAGGACCGCGCACAGAACAAAGGGCTGAACGGAAATAGCCGGCTGCAGACCATCCCCCGCCGGGGACAGGCAGCCAGAGCTGTAAGGGCTGGAAAGGGGCAATCGCAGCCCCGGAGAGACTACCTAAAAAGCGGCAGGCAGGCTTCTTTGCTGAGACTTCAGGGGATGCAGGACAGTCACCATCCGCCTCACAAGGAGCGCCAGCAGTACACCCAGAAAACTGAGCAGTAGAGACAGAGAAGGGGACAAGTCCCGGCGACCGCGCTCGCCAAGCTCCTGAGCTGCTCGGACCGGGAGGGGCGCAGAGCGCAGTCCCAAACAAGTCTGTGCCTCTGAGGGTTACCCAGTCGCCAAACCTGAGTGGCTTGGACCGGGGAGGTGCGCGAAGTCTGGGGCCGGCCTCGGATGGTTCCCGGCTGAGCACCGTGGAGCCGGAGCGGTTTGTGCGTCGTGGGTGGGGACAGGTCCAGCGGGGTTGAGACGCTGTGTGCCCACAACAGTGCTATTTGTTTGCAGCATCCCCCC
>NW_024071468.1:0-7404 GCF_014754425.2 Oryx dammah
AAATTGAAGAAAGTAGGGAAAACCACTAGACCATTCAGGTATGACCTCAATCAAATCCCTTATGATTATACAGTGGAAGTGAGAGATAGATTTAAGGGCCTAGATATGATAGATAGAGTGCCTGATGAACTATGGAATGAGGTTTGTGACATTGTACAGGAGACAGGGATCAAGACCATCCCCATGGAAAAGAAATGCAAAAAAGCAAAATGGCTGTCTGGGGAGGGCTTACAAATAGCTGTGAAAAGAAGAGAGGTGAAAAGCAAACGAGAAAAGGAAAGATATAAGCATCTGAATGCAGAGTTCCAAAGAATAGCAAGAAGAGATAAGAAAGCATTCTTCAGCAATCAATGCAAAGAAATAGAGGAAAATAACAGAAAAGGAAAGACTAGAGATCTCTTCAAGAAAATTAGAGATACAAGGGAACATTTCATGCAAAGATGGGCTCGATAAAGGACAGAAATGCTCTGGACCTAACAGAAGCAGAAGATATTAAGAAGAGGTGGCAAGAATACACAGAGGAATTGTACAAAAAAGATCTTAATTACCCAGATAATCATGATGATGTGATCACTAATCTAGAGCCAGACATCTTGGAATGTGAAGTCAAGTGGGCCTTAGAAAGCATCACTATGAACAAAGCTAGTGGAGGTGATGGAACTCCAGTTGAGCTCTTTCAAATCCTGAAAGATGATGCTATGAAAGTGCTGCACTCAATATGCCAGCAAATTTGGAATACTCAGCAGTGGCCCCAGGACTGGAAAAGGTCAGTTTTCATTCCAATCCCAAAGAAAGGCAATGCCAAAGAATGCTCAAACTATCACACAATTGCACTCTTCTCACATGCTAGTAAAGTAATGCTCAAAATTATCCAAGCCAGGCTTCAGCAATATGTAAACTGTGAAATCCCTGATGTTCAAGCTGATTTTAGAACAGGCAGAGGAACCAGAGATCAAATTGCCAACATCTGCTGGATCATGGAAAAAGCAAGAGAGTTCCAGAAAAGTATCTATTTCTGCTTTATTGACTATGTCAAAGCCTTTGACTGTGTGGATCACAATAAACTGTGGAAAATTCTGAAAGAGATGGGAATACCAGACCACCTGACCTGCCTCTTGAGAAATCTGTATGCAGGTCAGGAAGCAACAGTTAGAACTGGACATGGAACAACAGACTGGTTCTGAATAGGAAAAGGAGTACATCAAGGCTGTATATTGTCACCCTGCTTATTTAACTTCTATGCAGAGTACATCATGAGAAACGCTGGACTGGAAGAAACACAAGCTGGAATCAAGATTGCTGTGAGAAATATCAGTAACCTCAGATATGCAGATGACACCACCCTTATGGCAGAAAGTGAAGAGGAACTAAAAAGCCTCTTGATGAAAGTGAAAGAGAAGAGTGGAAAAGTTGGCTTAAAGCTCAACATTCAGAAAACAAAGATTATGGCATCTGGTCCCATCACTCCACGGGAAATAGATGGGGAAACAGTGGAAACAGTGTCAGACTTTATTTTGGGGGGCTCCAAAATCACTGCAGATGGTGACTTCAGCCATGAAATTAAAAGACACTTACTCTTTGAAGAAAAGTTATGACCAACCTAGATAGTATATTCAAAAGCAGAGACATTACTTTGCCGACTAAAGTCCGTCTAGTCAAGGCTATGGTTTTTCCTGTGGTCATGTATGGATGTGAGAGTTGGACTCTGAAGAAGGCTGAGCACCAAAGAATTGATGCTTTTGAACTGTGGTGTTGGAGAAGACTCTTGAGAGTCCCTTGGACTGCAAGGAGATCCAACATGTCCATTCTGAAGGAGATCAGCCCTGGGATTTCTTTGGAAGGAATGATGCTAAAGCTGAAACTCCAGTATTTTGGCCACCTCATGCGAAGAGTTGACTCATTGGAAAAGACTCTGATGCTGGGAGGGATTGGGGGCAGGAGGAGAAGGGGATGACCGAGGATGAGATGGCTGGATGGCATCACGGCCTCGATGGATGTGAGTCTGAGTGAACTTCGGGAGATGGTGATGGACAGGGAGGCCTGGCTTGATGCAATTCATGGGGTCACAAAGAGTTGGACATGACTGAGTGACTGAACTGAACTGAACTTACTTTCCTCATAGTGCTAATTTCAATCTATAATTTAAAAATGTGTGTGTTCACTTCTTTATTGTCTGCCTCTCTCACTAGAGGGTAAGATAAACATGGCCAGGAAATTTGCCGAGCACATAGTAGGATGTAAATATTTGCTGAATTAATAAATTCATGAATTTAATCACCTATTGTATCTTAATGCATATGAATTACTCCTTTAATGAGTGTATGGGGGCTTCCCTGGTGGCTCACATTCCCAGGCTCCACTGGCCACTGTTATGTCTTGTCATTTTCCAGCCAAGACATCTGCTACAGGGATTAGAACTAGGAGGAAGGTTTCTTTATGGGTCGTTTCTCTAGAAACTGATGCCTGAATTAAAGGGGTAAGTGGTTGGCCAGCTTCACGTACTGCTGCATATGACAGCGCTGAGTGGAGGTCCAAGAGGCAGCTCCACTTAGGTGTCCAACAAACACATGATTACAGAACAGTAAGTCTGTCTCTTTAGCTCAAGTTTATTTTTCATTGCTTTGAAAATGGTTGCTTCCTTCTACTCTCATGACACCCCATTTCAACCTGAACACACAGTTCATATGCATACAAATGATGGAAAAAGGAATGTTAGCACTGTATGAGGCACCTTCAGTTTAATGTGCAATATCCTAAGGCAGGGAACACAGATACTTTTCCTCCAACCACAGACCAGTGGGGTTGAGACCAGATCCGACTGCCCCTCGCCTGCACAGTGGGAGGAGTAGCTGCCCTTTCTCCTGGTTCCTCAGAGTAAAGTAAACCAGCAAATTAAGTTAGACAGCACTTTAAGCACAACCCTTGCTAATGCCATCACTGATTTAGCAAATTAAAATGTCTCAAGCTGACTACAAATGAAATGGTGACAGGCCTCACTGCATGATGGGGCTTGAGGCCTGGCTCCTGGAGGTTGGTCTCCTCGTCTAGGACACTCCCACCCCCAGGACCACCTGGTACGCTCCTAATCAGATCTGCATCAGCAGAATTCTGGAGGAACTGACCCCCCTGTTGCTTCCCCCCGCCCGTCACACTGTACCAGGGCTAGGCTGTCAGCTCCAGAGAGACAGGGTCGCCATCAAACGACTGAGGGTCTCCTGGGCCTGGAAACGCAACAGGGAAGGAGACGATGACCACACGTCACACAACTGGACTCTGCCTAAAAACCGAGTTCAGCTATAACAGAGTTGTCGCTGCTGCTGCTGCTAAGTCGCTTCAGTTGTGTCTGACTCTGTGCTACCCCACAGATGGCAGCCCACCAGGCTTCTTGTCCCTGGGATTCTCCAGGCAAGAACACTGGAGTAGGGTGCCATTGCCTTCTCCATAACACAGCATTTGCCGGCAATGAAGCTGTCTTGGGCACAACTGTCTCTCTCAGGACCATGATCCCTCCATCATTGTGGAAAAGCATGTGTCAACAGAGGGGATATTATATATATAATATATATACATACATACATGTATAGCTGATTCACTTTGCTGTATAGCAGAAGCTAACACAACATTGCACAATAACTACACTCCAATACATTTTTCTTAATACAAAAAAAAAAAAAAAGGAAAGGAAAGCACCAGTGCCTCCATCACTCTGTACTAGGTCACCTAGCTCCTATCCCCCAAGCTCCCTGGGCCTCCCACGTGGACAGTGATGCTGATGGTCCCCTGGAGATGAGATGGGTCCCCTGGGTCCTCACACACGGACAATGTGCTTGGGCAGCATCCATGTCAGCTTGTCCCCATCCTCTGGATAGAGTCAAACTCACATTTTAAAAAATTGTTTTTCATATTTTGTGTTGCTCAATAATAATGAGTCCAGATTCCTTTGGAGACAGACCTCTAATTAAAAAGTGTACAAGCCTAGTTCCACATACATGAAAAAAATATTTTTCTGACTCAAGACAAAACCAATGGGTCAGCTGTCTAAAGCATCAAGAGGAGTAGAGCACGATTTAAAACCAAGAAAGGACAGGTCACTTCAGCATCTTCAAACAAAAGTTCATCCTTGGACTCAGAATCAAGACATTTTACCAAACAAGAAGGCAACTGCATCACAATAATGCCTTGCATTTACAGATATGTTCCTAACATGCCTTGTCAGAATGTCACATGACCTTGTGGGTCATCATAATCAGGAGGTCATTTACATTAAATGATGGACAACAGCCACTGAATATTGAGCATGGAGACACTGCCCTACATACTCTAATATAGCACCCTGTTCAGTTATAGTCTCTCTGCAGGAAAGCTATTACTGTCTCCACTTTGCTAACTCTGAAGCCACGCCTATCTAGGGCTCAAGCCAGCAAGCATGTGTGCATGCTAAGTCGCTTTAGTCATGTCCAACTCTCTAAGACCCCATGGACTGTAGCCCACCAGGCTCCTGTCCAAGGGATTCTCCAGGCAAGAATACTGGAGTGGGTTCCCATGCCTTTTTCCATGGGATCTAGCAGACCCAGGGATCAAACCTGAGTCTCTTACATCTCCTGCCTTGGAGGTGGATTCTTTACCACTAACACTTACCTGGGAAGCCAATAAAAACTCTGGTCTGGAAATACTTGTGTTTTCCACACCCCCATTGATTAGAAAGACAGCAGACCTTTCCCCATAGACTAGAAACTCACCATTTCAAGAAATATATCTATTAAATCATATAAGTCATCAGAAAAAGCCAAAAATACATTACTACCACTCCATACTCAAACAACAATTAGTAATGTTTTTATAGAGTATTTATAACCTTAAAATATTATTCAATGTATACATTACAAATTAGAGCAAGGAAAACTTGATCAGAAATGAAAATTTCAAACATGCCATTAAAACATCTTTTGAGTTTAAGACACGCTAAGACATTCTGATAATTACACAGGTTATTTTTAAAGGCTTAATATATTAGGGCTAGTACAGTATCATTTACTCACTCCTCCCTAACTCCAGTGACATTGCCAAGAAGGGGGTTGTCACTCACAGCAATCCTCCTCTCTGGCTGCAGGACTGCTGAACCAATCACAGTCCCCACAGAACCAACCTCTGGCCACTGTGGCTGATCCAAAGATGAACATGACTCATCTGGAATTCCTCTCTGGGATTTCTCTAGAAGCTCGAGAATGCCCTCTCCTCCTGGGTTGGGAGAATGTGAGCCAGGGCCAGACTGATGGCCACGGGTCCACCCTTAAAGAAACAGCCTGGCCTGGAAGTTGTGCTAAAGCACAGAGCAATTGGAGGGAGGGAGTTGAAAGGCAAGAGAAGGTGAGAGTCCAGATGAGAGAGAGAAAGAGAGAAGAGGGAGCACAGGAGGAGGAGAGGACACTGAAAAGACAGGTGGAAGGTGGCAGGTACAGACACACGTGACCAACGCCCCCACCCAACCCCAGGCTTCCGTTGGCATTTCTGCAGTGAGGCATCCACAAACACCTTCCACTCTGTCCTCCGGAGGGCTAAGGAGCTCTCTCACCTGCCACGTGCTCCTCCTCAGTCTTCTGTTAAGAGCAAGCGAGCTGTGTGCAGTGGACAGCACCTGTCACCTGCCTGTTAACATCACTGCGAGACAAAATGAAGACACCTCCAGTGAGCCAAAAAGCCCACTGGATTTTTTTAAGCACAGGAAGAAGTATAAAAAAAGGATCAAGTTGATAGTATGAGATACTCAGCGAGCATGTCCAATGCCTAAGATCTCATAAATAGTGGACTGTTTCAACAGTGTTTCCTGGAAACCCAGCTCTATCTCAGGGACAAGGCCTTCACCATTTCTGACAGTGAATCACTTGCTCCAGGCCAACATCATCTCCATGGGAGCCTGTTACCACTTCTGGACAGGCCACGTGGTGAAGAGAGCTTGGATGACAGACTCCCTGCAATCTCATGCCAGGACCTTAGCTGAGAACCCCTTGCTCACTTGTGTGCCCTCAGGCCCTCTCCACTCCTGCTCTGTCCATGCCTACCTCTCGCCACTTCCACTCTGTCAGTATTGAGGTAGGAGACAGCAGGCCTCTGGGCCAGACACCTGGTATTTGTCAAGTGGAGTAAAATTCAAGCTTTGTTCTCACCCAGACACTCCAAGCACAAAGCTAATGGTAAAAGCTGAGTTCTGCTAAAGCAAAGAGGAAGGGTGCCCACTCCTGAGGTCAAGGAAGACTTCCCTGTCTGCACATGTTCAGGAAGTATTTTGGGGGGTTGAAAAGGGAAGGGACCCCACCCCACAATAAGTGTGGATATCCACCCATAGGCCTCTATGGAGGGATACATCTGAGAAGAAAGTTGCACACACATCTTTGGGAAGGTGCATGGACCAGTCAGGTGTGAAGAAAGAAACAAGATAATTGGCCAAAGGTAAACAAAGACCTAGAAGGGCTGTCCTATATAAATGATTTAAACATGTCCAGACTGTGTTCCTCCTCACTCACACCACAATCCTCTCCAGGTGTGTATCTCTGCCCTCCTTCTGAGCTGGGTGAACAAACTGTTTTCCTGTGTGCTCTCCCATACATTGTGCTATGTATCAAATCATAAATGTTGGACCTGTTTTTACAGATTCTGCCTCCTTGAAACAGTCTTGCTTACAAACAGGGGCAAGAGCCTGGGACACTTTTGCTTCTCGCCTCTAGTCCCTGGTGGTCTAGTGGCTAGGACTCTTGGTTTTCATCCAGGTTCCCCAGGTTTAATTTCTGGGCAGGGAACTAGGATCTCTCCCTCTGAGATCAGTATCATCCCAGCTCCTGTGAAAAGTGAAACACTGATCTTTCTATATTGCTTCCCAGTGTGACTGAGCCCCAGGCCCTTTCCAGGCTTAGGTCAGAGCAGAAAGGAGGCATGAGTGGAAGCAGCAAGCACCAGGAAGGGAGGCTGTCTGTGACATGCCAAAGTTAAAAACAGTTTCCTCCTCACCATTTTCCAAACCGAGCAAGCCTTGCTCGGTGAAAAGCTGGAAACATCCACGTCTGAACAGTGGTCCAGATAGGCCCATGTTCACTTAGTTCTCTCCTGCCTCACCAACCTGGACTCCTGGCAAATGTCCTTTACATTAACCTGGGTGATGCATCTTGAGGTAGAACAGGTTCACTATCTCCAAGTAGGTGTTTACAGTGTTTCCCTTCCATTCAGACTGCTCTCTTTTCCATCCACTGGTCACTGAGGCAGATTTCCTGCTATGATGGAGTCGCAGGCTCTAGGTAGGTAATTCTATTAGTGAGAACAGTCCACTTGCTCAGCAAGTGTCAGAAATTAATCTCACCTGATTTAAAGATCACACGTGATAACTAGGTGAGCCAGCATGGTTTTGTATATAAA